>NC_050445.1:16402220-16702220 GCF_903995425.1 Onychomys torridus
CAAAGTGAATTTATTCAACAGATGGTTCCTGTCCTTTAGAGAACCCAGAGACTCTAGAGATTTGAAAGTTCAGTATAGACAGGTGGGTATTAGGCTCTAGTATCAAAGAGAAATCTGTTTTCATGTTGGTAGAAAGCTTATTTGTATATAAATTATGTATACATTATGTTTCATATATCATACCCAGACATTTTAAACTAACACAGCCGTGTATCAACAGTCGGCCACAAAAGCACACAAGTAAATCTGAAAAAGAACAAAAACAAAAATGCCAAGATTCCAATGTGGTCACACTAGACAGAGGTACAAACAGATCCAGGGATCTCCCCACCCCAAGTCTGTCTTTAGGGACCTTGAATGAAGTTTAACTATAAACAGAGAAATAAGATGGATAGCTTATATACCATTCTCTGTTGAGGTGTGAATGTCTCAATCATGATCTCAGGTCCAGTCTCTTCTGCAAGGTTGCCTGATATGTTGTAAAAAGTGTGTGCACTGTCTTATTAGATTCAGGCTGCTCTACATCTGGGTAGTGGAATTCATCCTTTTTCTTATTCATTGTAAGACATAGAGGATTTTTTTTTCTTTTTTTATTAATTCTTTGGAGATTTCATATCATGCACCATGATCCCACTCATCACTCCTGTATGTATTGCTCACTCTTGTATTGTCCCCATAAAAGGAAAGCTAAAAATAAAAATAAAAATGATATAAACCTCTCTACTATCCTGCTCTTTCTCCATAACATCAAGATCTTACAGCTACAGTTTCACAGAATCAGTCCCTCCCTACATTCCAGCAGGTCAAAAATGGTGTACTTATTGGGAGTGTGCCATCTCCAGGCCCTGGATATGTGCCTGGGTTGCAGTTGAGTTGGTCAGTCCAGACTACTAGGACAACTCTTCCCAAGTAAGGGATGCAGCCTGCTCTCCCATGCTGCTGGTAAGGGGTGGGTGAACAATCCCAAGTGTAGGGTCCCAGTTCTCCTATTAAAGATTGGGCCAGCTTTTCCAAGATGGGATCATGGGGGTCTGGTATGAAGTTCAGGGACAGCTATTCTGTGGAGGGTGGGTGGGCAGATCACTCCAGTACAGTGAGAGTTGGAGCCAGTTCAGCATGGACTTTGTACTTCAACCCATGGTTCAATACATGGTTTTCATAGGCCCACTATGGTAACACATACAGTGAACATTTATCCAGCTTCAGATGCTGAAAGGCCAAAGACCCAGATATGGTCATTGGTAGCAGTTTGGAACTGGATGACACCATGGCCTTGGGAGTTATTGAAGGACTCTCAGATATGGATGGGCCCAGCAGCAGCATGGTCTCCTGATTTTAATCTGGGCGCATGTGGCAGTTCAAACCCTAGGCAGTCAAGCAATCCAGTGTTAACAGGATCCACAGACCAAAACACAGACTCTGGCTGCTACAGAGCCACAGATGTCTAGAGAAAGCCTAATCACTTGAGGATTCTTGTCTCAAAAGTCTGCTGGCAAAAAGAAAAGGTGCTAGTATGTCATTAAAATAACATCATTACAATCAATGTATTTTGAGGGTGATTTATAAAGAAGATGTACTTGTCAGAACCACCATTAGGATAATTGAAAATACAGAATCTTTTGACTCTGCAACTTGAAAAAATGAATAAAACACATCCCAGAAATGCAGTATCAAGAAAATCTGCCCAATACTTATTCAATATAGTACTTGAAGTTCTAGCCAGAGCTATAAGACAACATAAAGAGATTAAGGGGAAACAAATTGGAAAGGAAGAAGTCAAGCTTTTCCTATTTGCAGATGACATGGTAGTATACATGAGTGACCCCAAAATTTCAACCTAGGAACTGATACAGTGAATAAAAACCTTCAGCAACATAGCAGGATACAAGATCAACTCAAAAAAATCAGTAGCTCTCCTATATACAATAGACAAACAGGCTGAGAAGGAAATCAGAGATACATCACCCTTTACAATAGCCACAAATGATATAAAATACCTTGGTGTTACTCTAACTAAGCATGTGAAGGACCTATATGACAAGAAATGGATGGATCTAGAAAAAAATCATCCTGTGTGAGGTAATCCAGAAGGACAAACATGGTATGTATTCACTCATAGGAGGATACTAGATGTAAAACAAAGATGACTAGACTGCTACACAACTCCAGGGAGGCTACCTAGAAAACAGGACCCTAGGAAAGACACAGGGATGACCCATGAGAGAGAAATGGATGAGATCTACATGAACAACCTAGATGACAGTGGAAATAATGAAGGGCAAGGTTTAAGGGAAAGAGAGCTTTGGGGAGCAGGAGATCCCAGCTGGATCAAGAACAGAAAGGGAGAACGAGGAATAACAGACCATGATAAATGAAGACCACATGAGAACAGGAATAGGCAGAGTGCTGGAGAGGTCCCCAGAAATCCACAATGATACATCCTCTGTAGACTGCTGGCAATTGTTGAGAGAAAGCCTGATCTGACCTAGTCTGGTGATTAAATGGCCAAACACCCTAACAGTCATGCTGGAACTCTCATCCAATAACTGATGGAAATGGATGCAGAGATCCTCAGCCAGGCCCCAGGTGGAGCTCCAGGTGTCCAATTGTTGAGAAAAAGGAGGGACTGTAAGATCGTGAATTGTTGAGCCCAAGGTTGGAAAAAGGACAGGGACAAATAGCCGGATGAATAGAAGCACATGAATTATGAACCAACAGCTGTGGAGCCCCCAGCTGGATCAGGCCCTCTGGATAAGTGAGACAATTGAATAGCTTGATCTGTTTGTGAGGCATCCAGACTGTGGGACCAGGACCTATCCTTAGTGCATGAGCTGGCTGATTGGAACCTTGGGCTTACACAGGGACACTTTGCTCAGCCTGGAAGGAGGGGATAGGACCTGCCTGTACTGAATCCACTGGGTTTAAATCAATTCCCAGAGGAGTCTTGGCCCTGGAGGAGATGGGAATGGAGGGGTGGAGATGGGGGAAAGGGGGGGGTAGGGGCCAGATGGGGATGACAGGGGAACCCATGGCTGAGTATAAAATTAAAACACAAATAATAATAATAATAATAATAATAATAATAATAATAATAAACAAAAAAAGAAAATCTGATTTACAGACTTAAGAAATGGGCCATTGATCAACAGTACCTACTGCTGCTTCAGAAGACGTGACTTCAAGTCCCAGAACCCACATGATATCTCACAACCATTTGTAACTGGAACTTCAAGTCATCAAGCACACCTTCATGTCTATGTGGGCACCAATAATCTTTTAAACTTCCCTTCAATGTAATTTTTTTTAATATAACTGACCCCTTCCCTATGATCCATTAATTGTCACTCACACTCTCATGGGTGACCCTTCATTAATGCAGGCTTCTGTATCTGGAGACCTTCTCGCCAGCCCCTGCCAAGCCTTATTAGACAGCCCACTTATAAAATAAACACACAGTGGATTTCTGGGGACCTCTCGGGCACTCTGCGTATTCCTGTTCTCATGTGGTCTTCATTTATCATGGTCTGTTATTCCTTGTTCTCCCTTTCTGTTCTTGATCCAGCTGGGATCTCCTGCTCCCCTAAGCTTTCTTTCCCTCCAATCTTGCCCTTCATTACTCCCATTGTCATCCAGGTTGTTCATGTAGATCTCATCCATTTCTCTGTCATTGGGTGATCCTTGGGTCTTTCCTAGGGTCCCGTTTTCTAGGTAGCCTCCCTGGAGTTGTGTAGCAGTCTAGTCATCTTTGTTTTACATCTAGTATCCTCCTATGAGTGAGTACATACCTCTGTAGTCTGTTGGCAATGGTTGAGAGAAAGCCTGATCTGACCTAGTCTGGTGATCAGATGGCCAAACACCCTAACAATCATCTTGGAACTCTCATCCAATAACTGATGGAAGTGGATGCAGAGATCCTCAGCCAAGCCCCAGGGGGAGCTCCAGGTATCCAACTGTCGAGAAAGATGAGGGTCTGCAAGAGCGTGAATTGTTGAATCCAAGATTGCAAAAAGCACAGGGACAAATAGCCAAATGAATAGAAACACATGAATTATGAACCAAAGGCTGTGGAGCACCCAGCTGGATCAGGCCCTCTGGATAAGTGAGACCATTGAATAGCTTGATCTGTTTGGGAGGCACCCAGTCTGTGGGACCAGGACCTGTCCTTAGTGCATGAGCTGGCTGTTTGAAACCTTGGGCTTACACATGGACACTTTGCGCAGTCTGGAAGGAGGTGACAGGACCCGCCTGTACTGAATCCACCAGGTTTAAATGAATCCCCAGGGGTGCCTTTATCCTCGAGGACATGGGAATGGAGGGGAAGGGCTGGGAGTAGGTGGGGGGGGGGAGGGAGGGGCGAGGACAGGGGAACCCATAGCTGATGTATAAAACTTAAAACACATAATAATAAAGAAAAAAATTTAAAAAAAAGAAACACTTCTACAGCTTTAACCACATATTGAACCTCACACTGATAGTGGGGGCCTCAATACCCCCACTCTCATTAAAATAGTCATCCAGACGAAAAAATAAATAAATAAATAAATAAATACACAGACACTTATATTATTTAAACTGTTTTGCCATTAGCTCAGGCCTACTATTTTCTAGCTCTTACTCTTATATTTAGCCCATTTCTATTAATCTATACTTTGCCATGTGGCTCATGGCTTTTGGTACCTTACATCTTCCTTGTCATGGTGGTGGCAGCTGTGTCTCTCCACCCAGCCTTCCACTTCCCACAATTCTCCTCCTCCTCATCCTGCCTACTCTATCCTTCCTGCCTGGCTACTGGCCAATCAGCACTTTATTTATTTTAACCTATCAGAGCAACACATTTGACATACAGAACGTCCCACAGCACTTCCCTGTAGTTAGAGTTTTCCTGCCTGGCCCAGTCAGGACAAATCTCTGTCACCCACCAGTCCCATAGTCTCTCAGACCCAACCAAGTAAACACACAAGAAACTTTATATTGTTTACAAACTGTATGGCCGTGGCAGGCTGCTTGTTATCTACTTCTTCTATCTTAAAATTAACCCATTTCTATATTAATCTATACTTTGCCACATGGCTTGTGGCTTACCAGTGTCTTTACATGTGATCTCGGCTTGTTGTCTTCCTATACCTTTTCCGTGTAGATGGCTTTATTCAGTTTTTTCTCCTTTTTTATTTATTATATTTGTGTTTTAATTTTACACATTAGCCATGGGTTCCCCTGTCCTCCCCGTCCCTCCTCTGCCCTCATAATCCCCCCAGCCTCTCCCCTCCATTCCCATCACCTCCAGGCCCAGAGTCCCCTGGGGATTCAATTCAACATGGTGGATTCAGTACAAGTAAGTCCAGTCCCCTCCTTCCAGGCTGAGCAAAGTGTCCCTGTGTAAGCCCAAGGTTCTAAACAGCCAACTCATACACTATGGACAGAAAGGGAGACCAAGGAATAAACAGACCATGATAAATGAAAACCACATGAGAACAGGAAAAAGCAAAGTGCTAGAGAGGTCCCCAGAAATCCACAATGATACATCCACTGTAGACTACTGGCAATGGTCGAGAGAAAGCCTAATATGACCTAGTCTGGTGATCAGAAGGCCAAACACCTTAAAGGTTGTTCTGGAATTCTCATCCAATAGCTGATGAAAGTGGATGCAGAGATCCTCAGCCAGGCCCCAGGTAGAGCTCCAGGAGTCCCATTGGCGAGAGAGAGGAGGGACTATAAGAGTGTGAATTGTTGAGACCAAGATTGGAAAAGCACCAGGACAAATAGCCAGACTAATGGAAGCACATGAATTATGAACCAAAAGCTGTGGAGTCCCCAACTGGATCAGGACCTCTGGATAAGTGAGACAATTGAATAGCTTGAACTGTTTGGGAGGCATCCAGGCAGTGGGACCCAGGCTTTATTCAGTTTTTAAAGTCAGGAGACTGATAACTTTTCTCTTATGAAAGGAAATTGGCAGACCCTCCAGAAAGTGCAGCATAAGAATGGGCATGATGTGAGGCCTCTGTGCAGGATCTTGACTATGTTTTTACATTTCACCCTAATTTTCTATTGTCATGAATCTTAGATAAACTCCAGAACACCCAACACTACCATAATGTATAATATGTTGCATTTTCCTTCTAGTGCTTTCTGTAGGGCTGGGTTTGTGAACAAGTATTGTTTAAATCTGGTTTTGTCTTAGAAGGTCTTGTTCACTCCATCTATGATGATTGAAAATTTTGCTGGGTATATTAGTCTAGGCTGTCATCCATGGTCTCTTAATTTCTGCATTATATCTGTCCAGGTCCTTCTGGCTTTCAAAGTCTCCGTTGAGAAATCAGGTATTATTCTGTTGGGTTTGCCTTTATAAGTCATTTGGCCTTTTTCCTTTGCTGTTCTTAATATTCTTTCTTTATTCTGTATGTTTAGTTGTTTAATTATTATGTGGTGGGAGGACTTTTTTGGGAGGTGTAGTCTGTTTGGTGTTCTATTGGCTTCTTGTATCTTCATAGGCATTTCCTTCTTCAAGTTGGGAAAGTTTTTCTTCTATGATCTTGTTAAATATTTTTTCTGTGCCTTTGAGTTGGTATTCTTCTCCTTCCTCTATCCCTATTATTCGTAGATTTGGTCTTTTCATGGTGTCCCAAATTCCTTGGATATTTTGGTCATGACTTTGTTGGCTTTAGTGTTTTCTTTGACTGATGAATCTATTTCTTCTACTGTATCTTCAACACCAGAGATCCTCTCTTCCATCTCTTTCATTCTGTTGGTTATAGTTGCATCTGAAGTTACTGTTCATTTACTCAGATTTTCTATTTCCAGCATTCCTTCTGCTAGTGTTTCCTTCATTTTTTCTATTTCCCTCTTCAGGTCTTGGACTGTTTCCCTCATGTGTTTCATTGCATTTTCATGATTTTCTTTCAGGGACATATTGTTTTCTTCTGCTTTATTTGTCCTTTCCTCTAGTTTTTTTAATAGTGTTCTTCCCATTTTTTTTGTATGTTTTTCCACTTTATTTTTGACTTTTTTCTATATAGGGCTCTAGCCTCTTCATGATGTTACTTATAAGGTTGTTTTCTTCTGCTTCTACCATTCTGTGATGTTCAGGTCTTGCTATTGGAGGAAGGCTAGGTTCTGGTGATGCTGTATTGCTCTTTATTTTGTTGTATGTACTTCTGCTTTGACATCTGCCCATGTCTTTGTGGATTTGTTCTTGGTCTCATCAGTGCACTTGTTGCAGGCATAGATGACAGATTTAGGGAGCCACTCTCTGGTCCAGATGAGAGTGCTGTCCGAATGGGAGCTGGGGGCTGGACTCTGAGTCTCAGGAAGTCCCTGGGATCGCCTTATCTTGTCCAGATGGGAGTTCTGGGTCATGATAGAAGCTCTTCTCCAGATGGGAGTTCCGGGGCAGGATGGAAGCTTGGGGCTGGTTTCTAAGTCTCGTGAAGTGGCTGGGGTCTCTAGCAGATGGGTGTGGGTATAGGGCATGGAGGTGTTTGGTTCACCACAGGGTCTTGGAGAGGGGGAACCTTCCTAGTGGGGATGGGGGGTCCTGCTCTATGGCCAGAATATGGGGCAGGTTGGGCAGGACTTCCCCATAATGGCTGGTGCCCAGGGCTTGCACCTAGGTGCAGGCTTCTCTGGGTGTGACCCCAGGCACTCACCTCTGGTCCAGATGGGAGTTCCAGTGTGGATGGGAGCTGGGGACTGGTCTTTGAGTATCAGGAAGTGGCTGGCATCTCGGGCAGGTGGGTTTGGGGGCAGGGTGTGGAGATTGCAAGGTCTGCCTGCAGTTTTGGAAAAGGGGAGCCTTCCTGCAGGGCCTGCCAAATTATGTTAGCTTTTAATGTAGTCAGCATAAGCACTTCATTCTAGATAGAATCCTTTTAAATTATCCTTCTTTCTAAATGAAAGCTTTACTTATGTGGAAATTGTGAATTTAATGAAATAGCTCATTTGCATATATAAAGTAAATTTTCATTAAAAAAAGATAATAATGGTCATATAGAGTACTAATTAATTTTAGAAAAAAAGACTTCAATTACCTGCCTATACATGTCTTTGTGTTCGAATCTCTTATCAGTTTTCTGCAGGATATCATGGCCAGGCCTAACATCAACTGAAATCTCCAGGAAGAAGATGGAGCACCAGAATGACAATTCCATGTGGACAATAATAATATCACTAAGCTGACAAACATCATCTACAGATCAGATGTGGAATACAAAGTTCTCAAAGCAATTTTGAGATGGCTAGCTGAAATGATTCAGTTTTAAAGACTACTTGAATAAGGACTTGAGTTAAACCCTAAACATTGGCATTATACTCAGTCTGGACAACAAAATATAGCTACCTTTCCTAGAATTTGACAATTAACCCAATTTTTTTCTTTTCAGAATAAAGATACCATTGCCCCTACCCAGCAGGAAGCAATTTTAAGAATATGAGGGATTGGGGATTTAGCTCAGTGGTAGAGCGCTTGCCTAGCAAGCACAAGGCCCTCAGTTTGGTCCTCAGCTCTGGAAAAAAAAAGAATACAATGCCCACATTCCCAAAGAGGTGGTATGAGGCAGGTGGTTTTTTTGGTCTTTTAATGGGTTTTGAGTCTGGGATAATTTTCATTGTTTAGGAGGGTAGGTTAAAAGTTGTTAAGGGTTAGGAAAAGGGCTAGGCAAAGGAGATTAGATTTAGATTAAAGGTACTTGTTTTTAAAAGAAGAGAAAAGAAAAAGACAATTACTAGTTTTAAATACTTTACATTGGATTTGATTGTTTTATACTGTATACAAATTATATACATACATACAAACACACACACATATATATGTATATATATATACATATATATAGTTAGAATATGACATACACATATTTCTATCTTGCTCAAGATATTGTACTTATACCATTCATTTAACAATGTAATGTAATTTGCTAATCCTTGAAAGTTATTATTACCCACTGTCAGGATATATAGAAATGAAAGTTAGTAGTTAGACATTACAATCGAACTTGTAGTCATATTAGGTGTGTTTTCAAGCTCAAACAGACAAGTCATCTTCAAAACTTTCAGAGATCTACAGAATATGGCATTTAAAATGTTTTAATAACTTAGAAATTTTTTTCTTTTTTGTTATGACTATGAGACATGTCGGCTCCTGGAAGTACCAATCTACTTCAGAGAAAATATGGGCATTGAAGAAACTGCATATTGACTTAACTTTCATTGTTGCCAAAGTTAGCCACTGGACAACAAAGCATCCTTGAATCAACTGCTGACAAACAGGACAGACAGGACATGAAACTATCGATTCTTGCCAAAAACAAGTGTGGTCCTGGCTTTACCAAAAGGTATTTTCTGAAGCCAGGAAAATATGGCACCATCCCTGAAATGATCAGCTTTTGCAATCTGGAAAAGGTACCATGCCCTTTTCTTTGAAGGCAGTTGAACAGGCAATGGGCTGATGGCTTCTGATGTGCAGTGGAATAGCAGATGAAACAGTTATTCTTGAAGAGTAAGTAAGCTCACACCTGTCAATAATAGCCTGGCATTTTTAGAGGGATGTGGAGAAGAATGTGTTTCCGAGATGAAGCCACTTACACACAATCAAGAAGAATGGACAGTTGAATTAAAAAAAATCGGTAATTTCCAGAATTTAAAATCCTGAATCATGACATGACACTAATGAAATTCAGGTGTTTCTGGTACATATACTGCTCTCACCAAATGTGAGGTCAAACTGTTGACCTTGTATACATCCTAGTTCACAAATGAGTCTGTCAGATACACTAAGCCTATAGGCTGAAGATGATGCCCCAATCCTGCGGCGAAACCTCAGGTGACTGTCCAGGCAGCTGGCTGTTTCTGTCACCTCACATTTTTTTTTGGAAGTTGCTTGCATGAACTTCCTGTTTTTATTTTTTATTAGGTAGTATAATTTCATTCTTGGGTCTCTGTGGGAGTTGAAGATTAGTTAGTTATAGTTATAGTTTTCCTTGTTAAGAATTTCAGAAAAGAAACTCACTAAGAGGTGTAAGTGTATAAATTTGAAAGATGTTATAAGACGTTTCTGTTAGTAATATAAGTTAGGATAGAAAGTGTATCAGGTACATTTTGGACTTACCAAAATAGAATAGGTAATGGGATTATTTTCTCTGAATTTGTCAAATACAAATGGACTAGACATTTTAGTTAAAAAAAAGAACAAAAAATAAAAATAAAAATAAAAAAATTTCAGATGTTTCATGAAGAGCAAAGACAATGGATGGAATCCAGTGCCCAACAGGAGAGGAGCATGAATCCAATCATTTAGTGCATACATTTTGACAATATTACAGACCATTTTGCAGGAGAGACAGGAAATGGGATCATAATGACTGAGACATTCGCACCTCAACCAGGAGAGCTCAGTTATGCTTTGTATTCCTCTATTTATAACTAAACTTCTTCTAAGGGTCCTAAGGACAAACCTGGGATTGGGAGGGCCTTGACACTGTTTGTACCTCTGTCCTGAGTGGGCACATAGAAAGAGGTGTCTGTCTGAGCCTGACTTTTAAGTCTTTATAAATTGTCTGGGTTTGCTTCATGAAACATTTTTTCACAATTCATATATATTCTACCCATATGAAAACAGATTTCTCCTTGATATCAGAGTCTAATACCATCCTTTCTGTCTTAAAATTTCAATCTCTATATTCTATGGGCTTTGGAAAGGATGGGGACCATCTGTTTGTTGAATAAGTTCACTTTATTTTGTAATTATGCTTTTTCTTTGTAGATTGCTTTATTCAGTTTTTTTTTTTTGGGGGGGGGGGCAGGGGGAAGCGTGTTTCAAGACAGGGTTGCTCTGTGTAGCTTTGTGCCTTTCCTGGATCTCACTCTGTAGACCAGACTGGCCTGGAAATCACAAAGAGATACCTGCCTCTGCCTCTGCCTCCCAAGTGCTGGAATTAAAGGCATGTACCACCACCACCAGGCTTTATGCAGTTTTTAAAGTCAGGACACTGAAAGCATTTCTCTTGCGAAAGGGTATGAGCAGCTTCTGCAAAGTGCAGCCTAAGGATGGGCATAAGTGGAGGCCGGTGTGCAAGTTCTTGACTCTGTGTTCTTGTGTTTCACCTTACCTTTCTGTTCTCCTCTAAATCTCAGACAAAACCAGTAACACTCAATGCTACCATAATATATAATGTGTATGGTACAATAGTATTGAAATCCTCCTGCAGCAGACTATGTAAAAGTTAAAACCTTCCTTTAAAAAAAAAAAAAAAAAGGGAAGTGCTGTGGATATCGCTCTGTGTAAATAAAGTTCTGATTGGCCAGTGGCCAGGCAGGAAGTATAGGCGGGACAAGAGAAAAGAGAATTCTGGGAAGTAGAAGGCTGGAGGGAGACACCGCCAGCCGCCGCCATGAGAAGCAACATGTAAAGACACCGGTAAGCCACAAGCCATGTGGCAAAGTATAGACTAACAGAAATGGGTTAATTTAAGATAGAAGAAGTAGATAACAAGACGCCTGCCTCGGCCATACAGTTTCTAAACAATGTAAGGTTCTATGTGCTTTCTTGGTTGGGTCTGAGCAACTATGGGACTGGCGGGTAAGAGAGATTTGTCCTGACTGGGCCAGACAGGAAAACTCTAACTACATCCTCCCATAAGGGGACATTCATGCTTCTCAGTTAAGAGTGGAATATTCCTTTGAGTAGAGGCAAGCCACTTTAACTTGCTGAAAGAAAAACAGTTCAGATTGATCCTTAAAATTGACTTTTATATATATTTTTAAATTTTACATCAGAGAAGACATTTGGTTTGCTTCCTAAGAGTGCAATTCTAGGGCACTTAAGCTTTCCTGGCTATGGAGCCTCACCTACTAAACAGCATGTCATAGAAAGATTGTATGTTTATTTTAAGATGTGGGTAATGTTTTCCCGTGTAATTATGTTCATCAATGAATTATGTAATTATTTTAAAAAATATTTCATTTCTGTTATCAACCAATTTGACTTGTTTTTATTTGTTTGTTTGTTTTTCTTATTTCTTTTTTGTTTTGTTTATTGACAGTCTCACTATGTAGCCCTTGATGTTACGGAAGTCAATATGTAAAACTGAATGTCCTCCAAATCACAGAGATCCACCTGCCTCTACTTCCCAAGTTTGGGAATTATTAACATGCAGCACCATGCCTGGCTAACCAGATTTTTTAAAACCTATTTTATTTTTATTATGTATCAATCTACATTTCTTTGTATGAGTAAGGTAAGTGCACCAGAAAGGTGAAGTATCTGTAGAGCTCAGAAGAAGGTGCCAGATTCCCATGTGGCTATAGTTACGATTGGTTCTGCACTAACATGTGATTTCTAGTAACCAAATAGAAGTATGGACAAAGGCATCCAGTTCTCTGAAGCACAGAATCATCTCTCTTCCAAACTAGATTAGTTTTCAATATTTAGAATGGATTGCATATTTATGTTTGTTGTGTATTACGTGGCATTGATTGAAGACAGAAATGTATACATGATCAATTAATTCCTGTAGTCAACAGAAGAATCAGGACAATGATAGGGGGATGGAAAGAAAATAACTGAATTCAGAACTCTGGCTTCATAGGAAAGACATAAGAGAAGAAAATTTGAGAAGGATGAGTTATCTCCATTGTCATGATTATGATTTCACAGAAAAAGGTGATTTTGGAAATATCCTTCATCTTGCTGTCATCCGTGAAGCTTCAAAAGCAAAAAGCAATGCAAACATACAGTACAATAACATGTTCATGACTGATGGCATTGACAAAGTTTCTGAGACTTTAAATGAAAAAAAAAAAGGATGAGGATATTGTGGAAGATTTTATAAAAGAAACAATAGCACATGTGACAGGGCTAAACCTGTGTTTATCTGTAATTGGTTTACTTTGCCCATGGATTTGTTGGTTCTGTGGTTTTCCTCATGGTGTCCTTCACACTTCCTGCTCCAACAAACCATCTACTCTTCTACTGCAGGATTCACAGAGTTCTGACTAGTGCCTAATGTCCGTGGATCTCTGCATCAATTTTCATCAGTTGTTTCAGTCATTGTAAATGTTAGGCAATCATATGCCATGCATATCCAATTATTTATTTAGTTACTCAGTTAGTTATTTGGTTATTTAGTTAGGTTTTTTGTTTGTTTGTCAGGACAGGTTTCTCTGTGTTGCTTTGGCTATCCTGGAACTCACTCTGTATACCAGGCAGGTCTGAAACTCACAAATATACCCTTGCCTCTGTGTGTAATTCATTTAGGATTTTAAAACTTGCATCAGAAATTATTAGATGATTGAATTGTCCTGGAATTCTAACCCTTGGGAGTGTGGCCTGGGATGCCCAGCACCTATTCTTTTTCTGTCTCTCTTTGTCTCTCCCTGTCTCTGTCTCTCTGTCTCTGTCTCTCTCTCTCTTTCTCTCTCTCTCTTTCACACACACACACACACACACACACACACACACACACACACACACACACACTCACTATGCTTATTATTACCTGTCATGTTAAGTAATCACATACTCACAGTCAGGTACTGGCCATTTATATGTTTTCTTCCTACAACTCTGTGAGTCGGGAACTCCCAGTCCACCCCTAAAAACAAAGCAAAATCATGCTTCTGAATTTACTCTTTTCAGGTTGTTAATATTTCATTATTTTGTTGGTAGCATTAACTGCCTTGGCGAAATATTTAAATTTGGTTAAAAAAAGCAATTTTGAAGATTGGAATGGAGACTTTGGGGTCAAGTTTGGAATCCAGGCTTCCAAGACAAGACTCTGTTCTCATTGTTTAATCTCCTTTTCTATTTGTGACTGGTTTCAACCAGATTTTCTAGTGCTCTGAAACTGTGAAAAAATAGAGCAGTCAATGTTGATGAATTTGGGGATTCAACTCAGGCTGAAGCCAATCTACTCTGAATATGCCCAGGAGAAAATGGCAATATTGGCAAAGGTCATATATCCTGTGTATCAGCCTAGAATACAACTGGCTATTGTGAGGATACATGCAATGTAGGGGGAGGTGTATTCTCTAGACAAGGTCCAGGCACAGAAACTAGTGTTCTTATTGGGTAGGGAAGGGGAAGGTATTATTAAAAAAATATCTTTCTTCAGATTTGCCATTATTTTCCTTTTAACAGTCTACCATTCTGAAGCAACAATCTCTACACAATACCCTGCCATCTAGTGTTCCTTTAAGAGAATTAAACACATCTTCTAGAACCTATGTATCCTAGCACATTTGGCTTTGTTTGTATGGATATTGTGTCAAAGAGAACAATCACCTGTGCTGAAGACAGCCTACATTCCTGCTCACAGCAAATATTTCATTTCTAGCCTTCAAGGGAAGCTTGCCCAGGTGCTAAAGCAGAGTGAGCAGCAGGAGATTTGTGTGGTT
Source organism: Onychomys torridus (assembly GCF_903995425.1). Classification (NCBI taxonomy): domain Eukaryota; kingdom Metazoa; phylum Chordata; class Mammalia; order Rodentia; family Cricetidae; genus Onychomys; species Onychomys torridus. Next base: position 16,416,609 of record NC_050445.1, read on the forward strand.
GGTGATGCTTATGAAAAACAAAGCCTGAGCAAAGGAATAGGGAGCAAATTCAGAATCTTGTGAAAGGAGGTGGAGGGAAAGGTGGGTAGTGGGGTCCAGACTGGACATGTCCAATATGCTTTTGGTCAGTGCAAGGGAGATCTATAGCAGAGATGGCTCATTATGGGAGTCCCACACTGGGTAGAAATCTCTTGGCCCTAGTGCCCTTGTATGTGCTGATGGCTGGGGATGCGGGAGAGAGTATCTTTTGTAGGAAGTCCCAACAGCTTTTCCAGGAAAATGACAGGCGACTCTTGAAGAACAATAAAATCCCCATGGCAGAAAAGTAATATGATTTCACATATTTTGGTTTTTATCTTAAAATGTCCTGGACAGTTATTAGTGCTTTTCTAGTATCTTCAAAAGAAGACCTGTAACCATAACAACCAGGAAAAAAGCAATAGGTGAGAGGGTCTTATGAAGTGTGACATCCTTAAATCAATGCAATAAATATAGAATATCATCCATAGACAGTTATACACTGGTCATCTTGCCATAACACTAATCTAATAAATAACTCTGCAGCAAAGGTGGTGAAGATTTCAGAGATGAAACTCCTTTGGAAACCTCATTTCTGTTCTCAGTTCCCTGAGGTCTCAGCCTATGCCATCCTTTCCTTGCTGACATCAGAGTAACAAGTTCTCTCCCCTTGTTCAGACTCTTTTCAGCTTTCTTCCTTTGAACATAACTTGTAATTTTGACACAGACCACACCATAAGGTCTGTTTATCTACACTACCCCTTTTCCTTCCTTCCTTTCTTCCTTCCTTCCTTCCTCCCTCCCTGCTTCCCTCCCTTCTTTCTGTCTTTGTTTCTTTCCGTCCTTCCATCCTTCCTTCCTACCTTCCTTCCTTCCTTCCTTCCTTCCTGCCTCCCTGCCTCCCTCCCTCCCTCCCTTCCTTTTCTTCCTTTCTTTCTGCCTGCCAGCCTTCATTCCTTCCTTACTTCCTTTCATTCAAAGTCGGATTTCCAGGAGATTGAAAATATGATCTGTGACTTCTTATCACTTACTGAAAGACCTTAATTTTCTTGTTTTTTTCTTTTTTGTTTGTTTTTTGAGACAGGGTTTCACTGTGTAGCTTTGTGCCTTTCCTGGATCTCGCTCTGTAGACCAGGCTGTCCTCAAACTCACAAAGATATGCCTGGCTCTTCCTCCCAAGTGCTGCAATTAAAGGGGTATGCCACTACCGCCCAGTGAGAGATCTTAATTTTTAACAGAACCAAAATGAGCTTCATTATCCTATGACCTTTGTAACTGATTAACTTTTCCTTATCTCCACTTTTCCCTCTCTCACATATTATCTTTGGTTAATGTTACATAGTTTTAACAAAAGTTCATAAAATAGGTTATGTTTGTTCAATAGATGGGAAGCAAATATTATTCAATTTGTTTTACATAAGGTTTGTGTTAATAAGCAGCAATGCTTCTGTTATAGATAGGGAAAAATAGTAGACAATCTTCCATTATTTGTGAAGATTAAGAGATACATGAGGTTTTAAGGAATAAACAAAAAGAATTTAATTTTAAAATATATTTGGTGTACATGTAATGTTAACATTTGTTGATGGCAAATTTGAATAAAGGATTACTCTGCTTGCTATTTTTTTTTTTTGAGCAAAGTATTACATAAATCACACAGCTAAAGAGATGGATCATGGTTGAGAGCACTTGATGTTCTTCCAGAGGACACAGGTTGGGTTTTGAGGAGCCACATGGTGTCCTACCAACATCTGTAAGTTCAGTTCAGTTTTAGAGGATCCAACATTCTCTTTTGGTCTCTGTGAGTACCAAGCATGCACCTAATACACAGACATACATACATGTAGGTGAACGAATAAAAATAACTAAGTAACTCATGAATAGACATAGAAATGGGCTCAATGGTAATATCAGTTGTCTGCAGGATGACACTGGTCTGCTAATGAACACTTTTGTTAAGTTTAAATCATCCCTTGTCAGTCGAAATATGTTTTTAACATGCTTCAGGAGCAAATGCTCCACAAAATGGATGAATAAGAGGAATATCTGCAGGACATGGATTCTAGGTCCCATCAACCACTGCCACAAGCAGGAGGTCTTTCTGTTCTCACTAGAAATGCATACTAATTATAACCCACAGTCCTTCACATCTCAGATATTATATAGCAGACCTCTGTGCCCGCTTGGAGAATGTAGATTTATGTCAATGGGGCATCACAGTAAGGATTGTGACAGGAGTGGATCTTGTCCAACTGTCTTTGAACTTGTACCTCTTCCCATTGGGTGATCAAAACAACCTTTTGTTGCTGTTCCTTTTCAGGTTCCTAAATATACTATAGATTTACTGAATTTTGTAATATAAGCATGGGTTCATTATGCTTTATATGTGCCTGTGTTTTATAAACTCCTATGAATGCTGCCTGCTCAGTTTAAATGAAAGCAAGTGGGCAATGGCTTGTCCAGAGACCAGGAACAGGGATAAGATCAACACCAAGAAGTTGCTGGGGTCTCCGTATCTTGTCCAGATGGGAGACCACATGAGAAAAGCAAGAAGCAAAGGGTTAGAGAAGTCCCCAGAAATCCACAATGATACCTCCACTGTAGACTACTGGCAATGGTTGAGAGAAAGCCTGAACTGACGTAGTCTGGTGATCAGATGGCCTAACTGTCATGCTTAAACTCTCATCTAATAACTGATGGAAGTGGATGCAGAGATCCTCAGCCAGGCCCCAGGTGGAGCTCCAGGAGTCCAATTGTTGAGAAAGAGGAGGGATTGTTACAGTGTGAATTATGAGACCAAGATTGGAAAAAGCACAGAGACAAATGGCCAAACTAATGAAAAGACACGAATTATGAACCAAAAGCTGTGGAGCCCCCAACTGGATCAGGCCTTCTGGATTACGGAGACAATTAAATAGCTTGAACTGTTTGGGAGGCAACCAAGCAGTGGGACCTGGACCTGTCCTTAGTTCATGAGCTGGCTGTTTGGAACCTGGGGCTTATGCAGGGACACTTTGCTCAGCCTGAAAGGAGGGGACTGGAACTGCTTGTACTGAATCCACCAGGTTGAGCTGAATCCCCAGGGGAGGCTTTGCCCTGGAGGAGATGGGAATGGGGGGGGGGTTGGGGCTGAGGGAAAGGCGGGGGGGGGGGCAGGAGTGGGGAGGACAGGGGAACCCATGGCCAATATATAAAATTAAAACACAAATATCCATATGAAAACAATAAATAAATATATTTTAAAAAAAAAGATGAACACCAAGCTCCAAGCTCAAGGATAACATTGTTTATATATTTTAAACTACTCAACAAACTTTCAAAAAGGTAGCCTTTTCAGTTGAACAGCAATTATTTCCATGGCTGTACATTGATGCCATTTTTGATGAAGACATGTGAATACAATTGTTGTTGTTTACAAATCAGCTCAGGGAAAGCAGTACATGTTCTGCAGTGCATAGTTCAAGAGGACAAAGTATTGGCCTCATAAATTACATGCTGTACTATGGAAATTCCTAGGAAATAGTTGCTTTTGAAATTAATATAGCTGTGTAATAAACTCATCATACTTAATATTATTTTTCCTTATCTTTCCTTTCTTTTCCTTCTGCCACCACCTTATTCTTTCCAAAATATCTGGTCTACTTCCTGGGTTAATTTCTTGATCTATTAGTGAGTATTGACTCCAATTTATGAAAATAAAATAAACAAACAAATACCAAATAAAATGTAATCAGCACCTGCAAATTTAAAAATATTCACTTTGTTCTATAACGTACTAGAATGTCCTAAGGGCTTCCTCACAATATAATTTATGGTAATTTTTTTGCTTAAAGCAAAATTTAGCAAACATATATGGAAAGATTATAATTTCTTTAATTGATTGTGATGCATTAATCAGGGAATCAATAATGCAGTATTAACTGGCATGAAATAAGTACATTATGGCTTGCACACAAAGGACTATTAGAAACTAATAAACTTTAAAAAACGCATTGGACCAGAACAAGTGAATAAGAGAGCAATTGGAATGTTTTATTTGCTTCCTCAACATGTAATTTCAAAAGCTTTGAATCGCACTTCCACGTACAATCAGAGAAGATAGAAACATAAACTCACAAAGTACAAACTCATAGATTCAAGTCTAACCAGTGAAACATGAGAATGCATCCCAGACAAACACCCATCTGCTCTGCATTTAAAATTGAATTTTTGTATTTAAACTTCACAGAGTTACACTTGAAATTTAACATCGACATTTTCATCATTTAATCACTACTAAGCAATTGTTTATTTTACTAATAACATGATATTCAAGAATTGTTGTTGGTTTGAAATAGTTTTAGAATATTTATTTGGAAGTTGATTAGAGAAAAACAAGACTATACACACATAGAAGTTTTTTAATAAGTAGAAGTCTGAGGATTACTTATATATATATGTGTGTGTGTGTGTGTATGTATGTATGTATGTATGTATGTATGTATGTATCTGAAGATTATATACAAAGTAGGAGAAGTCATCCTCTGGCAAGAATTAAATAAATTGTCTCCATATCTGAGTGTTTTAGTGCTCATAACTATGTGAATACAGACTCATCTGTGGAACTCATTTTTTGCCTGAATTCTGTTATTAATATTCAATTTACACTTTTTATAACCAAGAAATAGTTTATTGGACTAGAAAATTATTTTAGTGAGACATATTCATTGAATATTTCATGTTAAAATTGGAATTCACATGTAGCACTTAGGTTTTGGCAATACATAAATCAGGAAATACAACCAGTCAACATTGCTGTTCCTGAAACAATTCATGCCAACTGTGCCATTTCTTGTGTATAATGTCACAAAATTCGCTTGCTATGATCATGGGATTAGAAGTCAGTGTAGGGTGATGTTCCTCAATACCTCTCTTTGATGTTCTCAGGAACATTACACTCCACTGAATTGTTCTCCAATGTGTTTAAATAAAGCAAATAAACCTTAAATAAACCTGGAAATACTGACAATCAGACAGTTCTGAAAATCAAAAACAGCTCAATAAAAGGATCATTGAAGGCAGGTTAATCACACTTGCAAACCTCAATGCTCTGCAGGCGTCTTCAGTTCATCATTTCACTGCCAGCTGAAAAACTCGGGTCTTCTGTTCCAGAAGACAGCGAAAATTCTAGAAGATGAAGGTTTTTCTCCTAAATGTTCTAGTCTGTTTGGTGTCTGCCACTGAAGAACCTTTACCGGTACAAGGATGGGCTTTCAGGGACAAAAGTGACTGTGGTGTATTTACCAATTTATAACCCAACAATCAATGTGATTTGATGAAAATATTGGTGAACAACTTTTTGTACTGTAATATAGTTGATGTTTATTGCCTTATTGCATTTTTATTGGGCAAAGGGGATACAAAAATCACTTTAAAAAATACCATGTTTATTTTCTTAATTTCATACACACTTTAGCATAATTAAACGTATGTTCATAGTTGAAGCTTAATATACAATTGTATAAAAATTTCATTGTCCAAAAAGAATTCAGGGATAAATTTTGATGAACATAGTAGAAAATTTAAACAAATCTAATACCTGCATGACAAACTCATTGTGTGGCATGTATTTGAGGCATGGATCTCTCTGTGTGTTAGAGTTGTCCAACTATGGACAATGTGTGGGATAATATTGATATGAATTATAATCCTATAATATTTCCAATAATATATATGTTTTTAAATAATAATTCAGGCATTTTTAATGAAGGAACAAAAGTATATGGTAATGGTGTTATCTCATTACATATGTGATCAATTTTTAAACACTAACAAAAATAATGTTCTACTTCTTTAGTTGAAAATCTATAATTTAGTTTTTCCAACCATTGTTCTATATAAAAACTTTACTAATTTTGCTTTGTCATTTTATGTATGTGTGTTTGCTCTGCATGTTTATGTACATGAAGCACTCACAAAGGCCATTTGGTAGCCTCAGAAATGAAGTTACCAGAGAATGTGTGCGAACATTTGGTTCTGTGACTCAAACCCAGATCCTCTGACTGGTAAATCTAATTCATATTAATGTTTAGATTTCAGGGAATTTTAAAACCATCTACCTAGCATCCAAGTCTATGAGTGTGATGGGAGAAAATAGTGAATTCAGGATGTTGATGCGTGAAGTAAAGTTTTTTAAGAATTACACACTCATGAGCATGACGTTCTATGTCAGGTAAGAAATTTAACTCAAGTAGAGGAAACAGTTTGTTGACAGAAGACTGAAGGCATTGCCAATATAATTTTAAAATGGGAAGATAATATTGATCTTTATCCCTAAGTTCTTATTGTTTTAATTTTTCTATTAAAATAGTGAAAATACAAACTCAGGGAGTAAAAAATACATTTGTGAATAGAACTGATGTTTGCTGAAAGACAAACATTAATGAATGTGAATATAAGTAAAGGAAAATCTGAGATGGTAAATGTAAAAAATGTAGTGTTTATAACCTCACAATGAAAAAAGTTCCTCCTCTTGAAAACCATCCTGATAATTGGATACCTGCCATTTCATCAATGAGATCACTGGCATACTTTTGTGACATGGGAAATCATATAGATTATGAGTCTGAAGCCCAATTCTGTCCACACATTTTGTTTTGTTAGGCAATGAAATTCCTTCTACACCTTAAATGAATCACCAATCACAAATACCATTAATGAAAATATTTCCAAACCATGGAATAGCATGACAAAACCAGAGACAGTGCATCTCCCATGCCTCACTTTCAGCAAGATTATTCTTGAGACAGAAACACATGTGGAATAAGTGTTAAATAATGAATGGTTATTATTTATTATATTGTGTTTAGGAAAAATGGGAAGTGCCAACTACATACTGTTTGGGCAGACAAATTTCCATTTAAGTTTTGTACTACACTATGTGAGTATCTCTGTTTGAGAAGTGGTGGTGTTATTTAAATTTTCTCTAACCAATATGATCGTTATCAGGAGCATCTTTAGCACATAACTGGTCCATTGTGTGTCATGTTACAGCATTTTATGACCTTGCAAATTGCTTCAAGAATAGTGAGAATGAGTTCATGGTTGGGACCTGGGTGCTGTGTGACGCCACTCGTCATTTTGACCAAATCTACACTCACCCTGAGATCGAGGGGGGCAGAACCACAATCATGAAGAAAAATGCACATATGAATATCTATATGTGGTACAAAAAATTAACATACAAAAAAGTAATTAAATACAAATTTTTCTAAATTTGGTCACAAGCATGCACATGACTTTTGCATTTTATGTTAGAATGTTATATGAAAATGTTTCCCTGATTCAATAATTTGATGCAAAAATGGTAATATATTTTGCAGTGTTGTAGTATCAATACTGGGATTGTTATGAAAGAATTCTTTTACAATGTTGTTTTAGAAATAATACAATTATAATTAATATTAGATGTATATAAGAAGCATAATATGGACTGAAAGAGTTACATTCTTGAATAAATATATACTACATTTATCTTGTGAGTTATTGTTATTAGCATAATATAATACATAATAAATCATTTATATACAATATAAGATAATATAATGAAATAAGTGCATGTGATGATAATCATTGAGAAACTGGCATGAATTTGAAAGATACTGTCGAGGGACAAACACTACAATTATAAGGAGGAAAGGGAAGTTGTAAAATGATACAACATTATTAAAATTTCAAAATAAATAATAATAAGTAAGTAAAAAAGGAGTCTACATAGCGTTCTCATGAAAAAAACTTATTTCCTCCCAGCTCCAAGTAACGTTTATGTTTTGATACACTTTGTCTGGAACAACACCATCGTATTTGAAACCATCTTTATTAATAAACTAGGGAACACAAATATTCTGACTGGAGCACTGGGTATGTAAATCTCATATGGAGAGATTTTTTTTCTGTTTGTTAATTGCAACATAGCTATGTCCCTGCATTTTGTTGTATAATGCACTGGTGTAGAAAGGTATTTGCTCATGTGTTTTCAAACATAGTCCTAATTGTATGAAATTCATGATGAATTGTACATGATAAAAATATTAGTACTATTTTAATAGTCTTGATTTTTAAATCATCATCTTAGATATAATGGGATGGAAATTTATGTACTGATCTTCAGAAAGAATGTTTGACATTGCAGCAAAGGAACCAAATATCTCTGAAGAAATGTGGAAAGAATATGTGAACTTGACACGTTACTATGAAATCCCTGTCGGAAATATTCAAAATGTCTAAGAAGAAGGTAAGTCAGTTTCTGTAAATTGGCCTGAAATTACAGCAAATCACATAGATTCTTGTTTTCATCTCACGAATGTAAAAATCCTTACAGAAGGTGTGAAGGAAATCCAATTACATTTTTAACTTTTCTCTTTTTTTGTTGCACCTCACAGATCCTTGTCCTAAATGGGAGCGTTGACCAATTGAGTTGAAACATGGTATTACTCACTGTTCTTGATTCATTGGGATTAAATTCTGACGTCAATTCAATTGTGTAAACACAAAGTATTCATAGTTGTCACTCAGGAACTTCTGTATACTCCCCTGTTATCGAAAATCACTATTGGCTTCATGTATGCTTAAATGCCTTGATTTCACATATTGCCAAAGTGTTTTCAATAAAGTACCTAATGTGCAACATGCAGTGGATTCTACCAGGAGCTGAGATAGTGGCTGCCTTCATCACTCTGTTATGAATGAGAGTAGTTCATGAATTTTGAAACCTAACAGCTAGAAATTTATAAAGTTTCTAGGGATGTCAAGTATTTTATTTTTTTTTCTCTGTGTTTTTCTTCAGAAAATTTAGAAAAAAATCTTAAAGGAATACACAGTGTTTGTTCAGTGTCCCTGAGATTGTGGATTCTCATATGTACATGTCTGAACTGGCATTATTTCAAATGATTGTAGAAATTATTTACAAAAGCAATCAAATATGTATAAATATATGTGTGTATATATATATGCATGCAACAGCAATTCTTGAAAATATTTTATTAAAATTAATGGTAGAATTGTTTCACAAAATGTGGTCTTGAATAAGTACATACATAAATATATGCTGCACCAATTAATTGAAAAAGAGAGCAAGAGGGGACACATGGGAGAGAGGAAAAACTGACTTAATTAGAATATAGTTTTAAAAATTAAAGAAATAAAAAACAGTTGCGACCAGTCACAAAATAGTTTTGAAGCTCAGTTGTGTATCATCAACCATAGCACTAGATAGAGAAGAGTGGAGACCCTTCTGATAACCATATCAACATCTCAGAGCCCACCTGTCAGTCAGGTGCAGGGAGGTCCTGTCTCAAGGATAGAATGTAGGGTGATGGAGGAAATACCCTTTTAACACTTAAATGCTTGCAGATTCACATATGTCCCTACAAACAACATGAATGATTTAATGCACACACATACAGGAGTTAGGATGTCATCACTAGACATGTGATCTTGCCCCATATTCCTAGGAAACACAGAGAATTTCATCAACTTTTGAAACATTCATATACATATATTCTGATTACTGTTTCCTCTACCCCAACCACTCCCAGATCCTCACTACTTCCACACCTACTGAAAGCCACTCCCTTTCTCTTTCTTTCTAATTAGAACAAAAATTAATGTTTAATTAAATACATAAAACCTCATACACCAGAGTGTTCTGTGAGTGTGAGTTGCTGTAGGACACACGGGATTTTGGTTGAAGCTGAAATAAGAGAGGGAAAGTGACAACAGCATTAGCCATGGTAACTTGAAAGAGGGTGGAGGGTGACATGTGTATGTGCATCTCATGGGGCCCACCCCATCTGTTTTCATGAATAGAAACATTATCCCTATCTTTACAGCATTCAGTGCTGGGGTTGATAATGCACACGGACACTCCAAGATATTGTGTTCTGATTAGTGTTGATTTAAAATCATATTTAATGCGTATTTTAAAGCCCTAAGAGTGGAAGATTTGTAGTCTGGTTATCCTTTTCCTTTCATCTACTATCCACTTATGAGTGAGTACAAACTGTGTTTGCCCTTCTGAGTCTGGGTTACCTCACTCAAGATGATATTTTTCTATTTCTATCCACTTGCCTGCAAATTTCATGATGTCATTGACATTTTACTGCTGAGTGGTATTTCATTGTGTGTACATGCAATATTTTCCTCATCGTTCTTTGGTTGAAGGGCATCTAGGTTGTTTCCAGCTTCTGGCCATTATGAAAAATGTTGCTAGGAACATAGTTGAGAATGTGTCCTGGTGGAATGATTGAAAGTTCCTTGGGTATATGCCCAAGAGTTGTATTGCCAGTTCCTGAGGTAGATTGTCTCCCAATTTTCTGAGAAACTGCCTACAGATCCAGAGAGGCTAGCTAAGAAAGAGGACCCCAAGAGGGACACATGGATTTCCCTGGGAAGGGAAAATAGATGAGATCTTAAGTAGACTGGGAATGAGTGGGACAATGGTGAGTAGGTTATGGGGGATGAGAACATAAGGGAATGGGATATTGAGCTGCAACAGGGAATGAGGGGCAATACAATGAAAGAGATACCATGATAGAGTGAGACACCAAGAGGATAGATAGAAACAGGGTTCTATCCTCAAGGAAGAAATTTTCAATCCTCAAGGAGTACCCCACCTTAGACTATTGGCTTTACAGAAGAGGGTACCTGAACTAGCACACCCCAGTAATGAGATTAGTGAATACCTTAACTGTCACCATAGCACCTTCACCCAGTAAAAGAAGGAAACAGATGCAGAGAACCATAGCCAAGCACCAGGCAGAGCTGCAGGTATCCATTTCAAGAGAGAGAAGAGGGATTCTATGATCAAGGGACATCAAGATCATGATGGAGAAACATACAGAGACAAGCAAATAAATCTAGTGGGGACTCAGGACTGTAGACCAATAGCTGTGGAGCCTCCATGGGACTGGACTGGGCCCTCTGTATATGTGCGATAGTTATGTAGCTTAGTCTGCTTAAGGGGTGGCAGTGGGATCAGGATCCATCCCTGGTGCTTGAGTGGACTTTTTGGAGCCCACTGCCTATGGTGTTACAACTTACACAGCCTTGGTCCAGGGGGAGGGGCTTGACCTGCCTCAGCTGAGTATCAGGCTCTCCTGGCTCCCCATGGGAGGCTTTGCCAAAGAGGAGGTTTGAATGGGGCTTGGGATGTGGGAGAAATCCTGGGGATAGGAGAAAGGAGGGGAAGGGTCTGTGGTTGGTATGTAAAATAAATAAAAATTTTCTTAATAAGAAAGAAAAAAAAGGGAATTATGTCTTGGCAAGATAGAAGAACTGAAAGAAAAAGAGTGGAAGCATTGTCTGCCTTAGGTCTCTCATTGGTTATCTGGTATCAGGAGGTCCTGCCTGTAATCATGTACACTCAGACAACACAAAAGGGAACTGAGTATGCATCTTTTATACATTTATATGGACATATAGGTTTATATATGGAACAATAATAATTAAAGTTATCTGTGAATAGGAAAAGGGTTAAGGGTTGTATGAGAGATTGGAAAGAGAAGATTATATGTGTGAATGATATAAGTATGTTTGAATATATTATATATCATTATATAAAGTACTTTTTGTTATATCATATTTTTACATAATATAGTTGTACGACTTACAGATTAAATGATAATGGTTTCATTATTTATAGAAAATATATAATACATTGAATTATAATTTAATATTATTATAAATATATTTAATACATAAATATATGTGAAACATATAGTTGTACTGTAGTGGTTTGAATGGGAATGGCCCCATTAGGCTCAGACATTTGAATGCTTGGTCATTAGGGAGAGATGCTACTTAAGAGAGAATAGAAGGTTGGACTTGTTGCAGTACATGTGGCCTTGTTGGAGAAAGTGTCACTGGGAGTGTGACTTGAGGTTTCAAATGCTCCAATCCGGCCCAGTGTCTCTACCTGCTACTCAAAAATCAGGATGTACAACTCTCAGTCCCTACTCTAGCACTATGCCTGCAGGTGTAGATGTATCTGGCTTGTTAAATAAGAAACAGAGAACCGATTGCAGAGTTAAAAACCACGAGGTCAGAGCAAAAGTGGAAAACCTTACCCTTCACTGCTTCTGCGGTTCTTCCTCTCCACAAGAGACCTACTTCTCTGTGTCCTGTCTATTTAAAAACTTTCTGTTCTCCTCTCTCATTGGTTATAAACCCAGCCACATGACCTCCTCATCACTGCCTGTTTGTACAGACCTCCAGGTCTTCTATGGTTGGTATTGAGATTAAAGGCATGTGTCTGCCATGCTGGCTGTGTCCTTGAACACACAGAGATCCACCTAGCTCTGCCTCCCAAGTGCTGGGATTAAAGGCATGCACCACTACCGCCCAGCTTCTGCTCTGGCTTGCTCTGACCTCAAGGCAACTTTATTGACATACAAATAAAATCACATTTCAATACAAATAAAATATCACTATATTTCCCCTTTTCTATTTTAATAAAAAGAAAAAGAGGAAAAAGTTATAACTAATATAAAAAAAACTATATAAAAAAGTACAGTAACTATATATACCATATATACAAACAATAAATACCTAAACAATGTCTAGTCCATTTGTATTTGACAAATTCAGAGAAAATAATTCCATTATCTATCCTATTTTGGTAAGTCCAGAATGTACCTGATTCACTTTTTATCCTAACTTATATAGCTAACGGAACTGTCTTATAACGTCTTTCAAATTTATACACTTACAGCTCTTAGTGAGTTTTTCTGAAATCCTTAACAAAGATAATTATAACTATAACTAACTGATCTTCAACTCCCTCAGAGACCCAAGAAGGAAATAATACTACCTAATAAAAATAAAAACAAGAAGTGCATGCAAGCAGCTTCCAAAAAAAAAAAAAAAATGTGAGTTGACAGAAACAACCAGCTGCCTGGACAGTCACCTGAGGTTTCTCCACAGTGTTGGGGCATCATCTTCAGCCTACAGGCTTAGTGTATCTGACAGACTCTTTTGTGAACTAGGATATATACAAGATCAACAGTTTGACCTCACATTTGGTGAGAGCAGTCCATGTACCAGAAACACCTGAATTCCATTAGTGTCATGTCATGATTCAGGATTTTAAATTCTGGAAATTATTGATTTTTTTTTTTTTCAATTCAGCTGTCCATTTTTTCTTGGCTGTGTATATGTGGCTTCATCTTGACATCCTGTTCTTCTCCACATCCCTCTATTAAATGCCAGTCTACTATTGAGAGGGGTGAGCTTAGTTATTCTTCAAGAATAACTGTTTCACCTGCTGTTCCATTGCACATCAGAAGCCATTGGCCCACTCCCTGTTCAGCTGCCTTTGAAGAAAAGGGCATGGTACCTTTTACAGATTGCAAAGGTCACTCACTTCAGGGATGGTGCCATATTGTCCTGGCTTCAGAAGATGCCTTTTGTTAAAGCCACAACCACACTTGTTTTGGCAAGAATTGGTAGTCCTTGGTTTCATGTCCTGTCTGTCCTATTTGTCAGCAGTTGATTCGAGGATATTTTGTTGTACAGTGACTAACTTTTGCCACAATGAAAGTTAGCTCCATATGTAGTTTCTTCAATGCCCATATTTTCTCTGAAGTAGATTGGTACTGCCAGGAGCCGTCATGTCTCATAGTCATAGCAAAAAAGAAAAATTCTTAAGTTATTTTAAAACATTTTAAATGCCATATTCTGTAGATCTCTGAAGGGTTTGAAGATGACCTGTCTATCTAAAATATATCTGTTTGATCTTGAAAACACACCTAATATGACTACAAGTTCAATTGTAATGTCTAACCACTAATTTTCATTTCTATATATCCTAATAGTTGGTAATACTAACATTCAAGGATTAGCAAATTGCATTACATTGTTAAATGAATGGTATAAATACAATATCTCGAACAAGATTAGAAATACGTGTATGGTATATTCTAACAATCTCAATCTCAATAATAATAATTTGTATACAATATAAAACAATCCAATTGAATGTAAAGTATTTAAAACTAGTAATTGTCTTTTTCTTTTCTTTCTTTTTTTTTTAAACAAGCACCTTTTGCCTAGCCCTTTTCCTAAGCCTTAACAACAACTTGTAACCAACCCTCCTAAACAATGAAAACTATCCCAGACCCAATACCCATAAAAAGACCAAAAAACCACCCACCCCACACCACCCCTTTGGGAATGTGGGGGTCGAATTCTTAAAATTGCTTCCTGCTGGGTATGGGCAAAGTTATCTTTATTCTGAAAAGAAAAATTTTGGGTTAATTGACAAATTCTAGGAAAGATAACTATATTCTTTGTTATCCATAATGCCAAAGTTCAGGGTTTATCTCAAGTCCTTATTCAAGTAGTCTTTGAAACTGGATCATCTCAGCTAGCCATCTCAGAATTTCTCTAAGAACTTTGTAGTCCAAAGCTGATCTGTAGATGATGTTTGTCAGCTTAGTGATATTATTTTCCACGTGGAATTGTCATTATGGGGCCCCATCTTCTTCCTGGAGATTTCATTTGATGTTAGGCCTGGCCGTGATTTCCTGCATAAAACTGAAAAGAGACTCGAACACAAAGACATGTATAGGCAGCTAATCAAAGCCTTTTCTCTAGAATTAATTAGTACTCTATATGACCATTATTATCTTAAGAAAGTTTAAAATATATATATATATCTTGTAAATTTTGATATAAAATTCATACTTTAAGAAAAGTTTAAAGAATCAGAATAGAATCAAAGAATTGAGATTAGTAATAGAATAGTCCCTTAATTAATTTGGTTTTTCTCCTGTCCCATGTCAGAAGATGGCTCTTTCTTCTGGTATGATACAGGGAGTTTTCATTTTCCTTTTAACAACATGCTTGAGTTTAAAGGAAGAGAGAGCCATTCTCCAACTCCAAAATCAGCTTGAAGCTTTAATTGAACTGGGACTAAAAAAGACTAAGAGTATTAATTTTTTAGAGAAGAGCAGAAACAAACATTTAGAAAGATTTATGAAATTTTGTAGATGATATACCAATAGGCCATTTTACTCTTTTTCCTGGGACAGATGATTTGTCCTTTTTCTTCAGTTGTCTCATTTGTCCAGTGTTCTTCAGATTCCTTAGCCTTCATTCTCCAAAAAGACAAAAACAAAAACCCTTCCCCAAGACTAATTTCGGGGAGGTCCCCTTTTGGCAAGTTACATCTGATTAAATGAAAAGGCATGTATTAATGGTATAAGGGAGTTTAAACTGGAAGGTCATGTTGGTTGAAGAACTATCACCTCTTCTAATTAAGAGGTCTCTCTTGTTCAAATTGAACCTTTATCAATTTTGATGGTATCCACAGCTTATCTTCTCCTGCAGAAACAAAAGCAAAACCTCGTCCCCAACATAACACGTACCCTGGTTTCCATTCTGAGGTCAGCACATCCTTGAAGTATATAGGCTGATTTAATTCTGTTGTTTTTTCTATTAACCAATGTCTCTCTGCAGCTGTTGTTCCTTTCTCATCAGCACTGAGAAAATTCAAAGTTAATAGAGCATTGTGCAGTCTATTTCTGGGGGTTTTTGTTACCCCTTTCTGTTTATTTATCATGTCCTTTAGAGTTCTGTTGGATCTTTCTATAACTGCTTGGCCTGTAGGATTATGTGGTATACCTGTAATATGCTTTATATTATAATAAGCAAAAAACTGTTTCATTTTAATAGACACATATGCTGGAGCATTGTCAGTTTTAATTTGTGCAGGTATACCCATGATGGCCCTAACTTCTAGCAAATGAGTGATTACAGAATCAGCTTTTTCAGAACTCAAAGCAGTTGCCCATTGAAATCCTGAATAAGTATCGATAGTATGGTGTACATATTTCAATTTTCCAAATTCTGCAAAGTGAAACACATCCATCTGCCAGATTTCTTTCCCCTGAGTACCCTTTGGGTTACATCCTGCTGGTAATGGTGTCTGATTGTAGAAGGAACAAGTAGAGGACATTTCTTTACAATTTCCTTGGCTTGTTGCCAGGTTACGGAAAAATCCTTTTTTAAACCTTTACTATTGACATGATGTTTCTTATGAAATTCTGAGGCCTCCAGCACATTTCTTATCAATAATTTATCAATCTCATCATTACCTTGTGCTAGAGGGCCTGGCAGACCAGTATGGGATCAGATGTGAGTTATATATAAAGTATGACTCCTTTCCCTGATCGTATCTTGTAATTGAATAAATAGTGAAGTTAATTCTGAAGCATCAGGGATAAATTCTGCAGTCTCAATATGTAATACCACTCTTTCAACATATTGAGAGTCAGTAACTATAATGAGAGGTTCTAAAAAATCCATTAATACCAACAGAATAGCATACAATTCTGATTTTTGAAATGAATTATAAGGACTTTGAACCACTTTACTTAAATTTTCTGATTTGTAACCTGCCTTTCCTTGTTTGTTGGCATCTGTATAAAATGTCCGAACTCCAGATATGGGTTTTTCACGTACAATTCGAGGCAAGATCCAATCAGCTCTCTTTATAAGATCAATTCTATTGCTTTTAGGATATTTGCTGTTAATTTCTCCCAAAAAATTACTGCAAGCTCTTTGCCAAGGTTCACTTTCTGTCCATAATTTTTCAATGTACTCTTTAGTTAAAGGTACAACAATTTCTGCTGGGTCTATTCCTGCTAATTGACAAAGTCTCAATTTTCCTTTCAAAATTAAGTCAGAGATTTTTTCCACATAAGTTTTTAATTTTTCATTTGGTTTATTTGGTAAAAGTATCCATTCCAATAAAATATCTTCTCTCTGCATTAATATTCCTGTAGGAGAATGCCTAGAAGGTAAAATAACCAAAATGCAATCCAGCTTTGGACCAATACGATCTACATGTCCTTCATGTACTTTTTTTTCTACCAAGGCCAATTCTTTCTCAGCTTCAGGTGGTAATTCTCTTGGACTATTTAAGTCCTTGTCACCTTCTAAGGTTTTGAACAAATTATTCAGTTCATCATTTTTTACCCCAACAATAGTTCGTAGATGAGAAATGTCCCCAAATAATCTTTGAAAGTCATTAAGAGTCTGTAGGCAATCTCTCCTAATTTGTACCTTTTGAGATCTAATTTTTTGTAGCTCTATTTTATATCCTAAATAATTAATAGAATCTCCTCTTTGTATCTTTTCAGGAGCAATTTGTAATCCCCAGCAAGGCAATATTTTCTTTACTTCTTCAAACATTCTTTCTAAAGTATCTGCATTTGAGTCAGCTAGTAAAATATCATCCATATAATGATAAATTATAGATTTAGGAAATTTTTTACGTATCACTTCCAAGGGCTGTTGTACAAAATATTGGCACAGGGTTGGACTATTCAACATTCCCTGTGGGAGAACTCTCCATTGAAATCTTCTAACCAGTTGAGAATTATTGTAAGTAGGCACCGTGAAAGCAAATCTTTCTTTGTCTTTTTCTTGTAGGGGTATTGAAAAGAAACAGTCTTTTAAATCAATAACTATGAGAGGCCATCCTTTAGGTAACAGAGTAGGCAAAGGAATTCCAGATTGTAGAGAGCCCATTGGCTGAATTACTTTGTTAATTGCTCTAAGGTCTGTTACCATTCTCCATTTACCAGATTTCTTTTTAATAACAAATAAAGGAGAATTCCATGGGCTAGTAGATTCTTCAATATGCTGAGCATTTAACTGTTCTTCTACCAGCTCTTCTAAAGCCTGGAGTTTCTCTGTTGTTAAAGGCCATTGATGAACCCATACAGGCTTGTCTGTTAACCATTTTAAAGGTAGAGCTGTTGGTGCCTTTGGAAGATCATCAGTTTTTCTGCCCTGTTCTTGTATAATATGGATGGCTGGTGACCACTCATTAGAATAATACCTTCTAATATTTCTCTCAGAAACATGTGCTAGTTTATTATTTATTTCTGAGGTTGGAGGGATGTTAATCTGAGTATTCCATTGTTGTAACAGGTCTCGACCCCACAGGTTCATGGCTATGTTAGCCACATATGGTTTTAATCTGCCTCTCTGTCCTTCTGGGCCTATACATTCGAGCCATCTTGCACTCTGTTTAACTTGAGATAATGTTCCAATTCCTAACAGTTGAACATTTACCTCCTGAAGAGGCCAAGATGGATGCCAAAATTCTGGTGCAATTATGGTAACATCAGCACCTGTGTCTACCAGACCAGACAACAAAACACCATTTATTTTTATTGTTAATTTTGGTCTTTGTTCATTTATAGAAGTTTGCCAAAAAATTTTCTTTATGGTCTCTCCTGAATTTTCTGTTCTCTCTGTCTCAGTTGTTCCATTACTCTGAGTAGCCTGGTTTATTCCAATAGGCATTTGGTCATTTAACTGCTCTGAGTAGGGGTCTCCTCTACGATTGCAGGAAAGGTCTGAACTGGATTCACTGTAGGGGCCTGCCTGAGGCCCCTCTGGGAGTTTCCCAAAGACTGAGGCAAAGTATTACCTTGTCTGTCCCTTGTTGATCTACATTCATTGGTCCAATGTCTTCCCTTACCACACCTTCTACATACTCCTGAAGGAAGGGGCATTCTGTTGCCATTGTTCCTTGAAGAAACATTGTTTCTAGAAGTGACCTGTTTACAGTCCCTTTCAAATGTCCTTGCTTTCCACATCCAAAACATCTAACATTCCTCAAACCTCTTGAAATTGCTTCTCCTACCCACATATTATCATGATCATGAGCCTCAACATTAACCGTGTCTCTAATCCAATCTTCCAAGGGTGCAGATATCGTTTTAATGGCCTGATTATTCTCTTGCATGCTTCATTTGCGTTCTCAAAAGCCAAAGATTCAATTATTATCTGGCTAGCTTCTGAATTTGGGACCATTCTCTTTACTGCTGAAGTCAGTCTTTGTAAGAAATCTGTGAAAGATTCTTTTGGGCCCTGTATAACCTTTGTAAATGACTCAGTTTTCTTCCATGGTTCCTCAACTCTCTCCCATGCATTCAAGGCTGCCATTCGACATACAATTAGAGTTTGCATATCATATAAACATTGTGTTTGTACTGCAGCATATTGGCCTTCTCCAACAAGCTGATCCTGGAAGATTTGTATACCTCTATCACTACATTGTTTTACTATGTTTTTAGCTTCCTGTTTGAACCACATTTGCCACTGGAGCTGCTGTCCAGGTTCCAGAACCGCCTGTGCCAGCTCCCGCCAGTCCTGTGGTATAATTCTATTATAAGTTGACCAGGAGTTTAACATTTGTTTTACATATGGAGAATGCATGCCATATGATACTATTGCCTCCTTAAAGCTTTGTAAGTCTAACATTTCAACAGGAGTCCAAATATTTTGTGTATTCACTTGACCAGGTTGCTGTTGTATGGTTACTGGATAAATTAAGTGTGATTGTGTGAAAACAGGCTTTCTTTCTGTAACCTTATAATCCAATCCTGAAACAACTTCACTGTTAATTTCCTCTGTCTGAATCTGAATTTCTCTATAATTCATTTTAACAGGTTTAACAGGTTTTCCTAAAATTTTTATCCTGGCACTTAAATTGACTGTCTTTTTAAAGTGTAAAATATGGATAAGAAGAATAACAATGTACATAATTCGATCAACATTAATCTTCTCATATAGTTGTTCCATTACCATACTGCCTAAAATTTCAAACAAAGCCCACTTTTCTTCCAATGTACACATAAAACCAATTTTTTTTAATGTGGAAAAAACTCTTTTAAATAGTTTCCTTTAAAATATCTGATATAAATGACTTACCAATTCTGTGTAGAACAGTAGAAATCCGAGGGAATTTCCAAACAGCTACCTACCGTCCAAGGTGGGAATCCAGAGAGAGAGAGAGAGAGAGAAAGCATAGCCACGTTCTGGCTAAAAGCTTGAATCCAACTGCTTCAATGTTCCGGTCTGAGCCGAGTCGAGCCTGGGCTCTGGCTTCCTTAAGCTCCGACCGACCACGTGCGCTGGCGTTTCAGCCAAAAGTAGCCTATCTGCAGTTGCGTGTAGCTACTGCAATTGGCGGTAGCTCCCGCAGGCCTGAGTTGTTTGTAGCACTGGCTTTTTAAGCAAGTAACTCCAGCTGCAGCTTAACGGCTGGTAGCTAAGGTAGGTTGGGCCTGAGTCCTAAACTGACCTAGGCCTGGGTTAGGCCGGGCTAAACAGAAGCTCCGGAACTAGGGAGCCGGGCCCGCCCAGGCGGGAAGCCAGACCCACTGCCAAGGTAAACGGTTTTTTAATGAATTCTTGCCATGTTGGGCGCCAAATGTAGATGTATCCGGCTTGTTAAATAAGAAACAGAGAACCGATTGCAGAGTTAAAAACCACGAGGTCAGAGCAAGAGCGGAAAACCTTACCCTTCACTGCTTCTGCGGTTCTTCCTCTCCACAAGAGACCTACTTCTCTGCTTCCTGTCTATATAAAAACTTTTTTTCTCCTCTCTCATTGGTTGTAAACCCAGCCACATGACCTTGTCACTTCCTGTTTGCGCAGACTTCCAGGTCTTCTATGGTTGGTATTGAGATTAAAGGCGTGTGTCTGCCATGCTGGCTGTGTCCTTGAACACACAGAGATCCGCCTAGCTCTGCCTCCCAAGTGCTGGGATTAAAGGCGTGCCCCACTACTGCTAGGCTTCTGCTCTGGCTTGCTCTGACCTCAAGGCAACTTTATTGACATACAAATAAAATCACATTTCAATACAAATAAAATATTACTATATGCAGGTGGCCCTGCTACCCACCATGATGATAATGGACTAAACCTCTGAAACTGTAAGCAAGTCTCAATTAAATGATTTCCTTCCTAAGAGAAGAATCATCATGGTGTCTCTTCAGAGCAATAGAATGTTGAATAAGACATGTACCATTAGTGGTTTTTTTTTTTTTAAAGTTTTCAGATTTCCGTATTTATCATTGTTATTTAAGAGCTATTTTCATACATATATTTTCTAATTTTCCATTTTTTTACATTTAGAATTCAAAATGAAGGTATAGTATATTCCATCATTTGAAATATTTATCATATTAAATAATAATGTCCTCTAATAAAAATAAATTTTATGTAGTACAGATGATTGAAAGCAAGTTATTGTTTCAAACTACTTAATCTTAAAATGAAGGAAAGTCAGTGATAGCTTGATAAATTATGTTTTTGAAAGGGCTCTGAACTTTTTTATTTTATATTATAGACATCCAGAATAGACTTCCAAAATGAAATAGTGTTTTCTTTTTACCTCATTAGAATTTAAAAAAATAGTCTAGTTCATGTGTTTCCATTAGTTTGGCTATTTATTTGTCCCTGTGCTTTTTCCATTCTTGGTCTCAACAATTCTTGCTCATACAATCCCTCCTCTTTCTCGCCAATTGAATTCCTGGAGCTCCACATGGCACCTGGCTCAGGCCCTCTGGATAAGTGAGACAGTTGATTAGCTTGAATTGTTTGGGAGGCACACAGGCAATGAGACTGGGACCTGCCTGTCCTTAGTACATGAGCTGGTTGTTTGGAACCTGGGGCTTATGAGGGACACATTGCTCAGCTTGGTAGCAGGGGACTGGACCTGCCTGGATTGAATCTACCAGGTTGAGCTGAATTCCCAGGGCAGTCTTGGCCCTGAAGGAGATGGGAATGGGAGGTGGGCTGGTTGGAAGGTGAGGTGGGGGAGGAACAGGAGGGGGGAGGACAGGGGAATCCATGGCTGATATGTAAAATTAAATTAAATTATAAAATAAAACAAAAAATTTGACAAAATATATTCTAAAATAGCAAAAACAGAAAAGGGTTTTGTTGTTTGTTAGTGGATATTGTTCAAGCCAAGTGAATTAAGATGAAATGGAGTGTCTAGCAAGTTCCAGATATAAAAAAAGAAGTGATTCACCAGTAAAAATATATTTGTATCTACTGATCACAAAGGCTATCAGATATCCAGACAACTGTAGAGTGTGGGTGTGCCTAAATTTGGGTCCAGCTTAAAGAATCCTTCCTATCATATTTAAAACTCCTGATTTGATATTCACCCTGCAAATGTGTGTCTGTGCATGGAGTCTTCTTGCCACAATGTTTTCCTTCTCTTTGCCTAAATTGCGATTTCTTGTATGAAAGAAAGTAATCCCTGAGAAAAAGTAAAGACAACCACTTTTCCTTTGCTTCAGCAAACCCAGCAAAAGTTGCTCAATCTAGTTTGGTCAGTAGAGAACAGAAAACTCCTATTCATGAGCAATGTTCCCTAAATAATGACCCAGATTGACAGTTTGGAAACAGATGAGTCAATACCCTTTAGTACTTTGAAAATCCCAGCCTCTCACTCTGATATGTTATTTTTATACCAAAATAAATTTTAAAGTTAAACACACACACACACACACACACACACACACACACACACACACACTGACAAGCATAAGGCAGAATTGAATGGGTTTGTTATTAGTTAAACAGGAGTATATGGGGTTAATCTTGCTTTAAAAGGTGGTTCTACATTTAATCCAGAGTAAGAAGCATAAAGGGAGCTACAGAATGCCCCACCACATCAGCCCAGGATTCTACCTCTGCAGCTCTGATATGAGTGGCAAACCCACATCAGCGAAACTAGTCTGAGAACACCAGCTGAAAGCAGGGTCTTCCAATTGCTGGTGCTTGCCTTGCCTCCTGCTCAGAAGCCCTGACTAGGACAATAGTCAGGAGCCTACATTTTTTATACACTGTGCCCTAGTTGGCTCTGAGCATTCAGGTTGCCATGGCAAATGCTTGCTGAGGAGATTATTATTATGACATGGCTGCAGTTCAAGATTACAGAGAGAGGATTGGGGTTAACTTTTGATTGAGAGCAAAAGCCATTGTTATAGGTTGCCTATAGCCAGGTCCATGAGCCCACACATGCACGCAAGTGGGAAAAACTAATTGAATTTAGTTGGCAAGAAAAAACAAAACAAAAACATGAAGTTGAGATGAAGATGGGAGATATTTGACAGAGATTCTTGGGAGTGTGGAGGGTGAGGGCATATATGAATAATAAGCACTATAAACAATTATGTAAATTTAAAAAATCAATCCCCTTATCATAAAAAGACACTGCTAATTGGGTAGAAATTTGCAAATGCCTCATCAATTCCTCAATTCGTTGTCACAAGATTTTTAAATTGGTTCTTAATTATTATTTCATATTCCCCTTGTCTCTTAGTCAGGGTTCTATTGCTATGAAGACAAAGGACTATTGTAAGAGAAAGTGTTTAATTAGGGTGTTGCTTACAGTTTTAGAGGCTTAGTCTATTATCATAATGGCAAGGAGCATGTCAGTAGGTATGGAGCTGGAGCAGTATCCAAGAACTACATCCTGGTCCCTAAGTTATGATCTTAAAAGTTCAATTCTTGCTGACAATACATTGTACATAGTACTTGGAGGCATTGAGTTGGAACTAACCCGGAAGCATCTTCCTTAAGGACTGGCTCACATAATACCTAAGGTGCTTTGCAAGTATTCAAGTGAGAAAAAAATCAATAGTCCTACCCAGCTGTAAATCCAATGAGACACCACAATGATCACAATGGCAAAAAAGTCCTAAAGTGGCACTTATAATTTGGGGAAACAAACTGCTATCTATTTGAACTTATGATCTATTTATTGTGAATATTACATGTGAATAGTCTATTTACATAATTCCTGTGATGAATCTACTTCAGCCCTTCTCCTGTCTCCCTACTCCCTCTAAAATTCATTGCTTCTTCTTTAATTGTTATTGTCACATACATACATATGTAAATGTATGTTGTGTATGTGACTAAATCCATAAGTACAAGTGACAATGGGATTCCCTTCCCCAATAATATGTCTACAACCCAATATCTACATCTAAGGCTTAAGAAATCCCACAGAACACAGAGCAGAATTATCATAGGAGAAAGATGACCAGGACACCTGGTCTGAGGTTGCATCTTCTTCATATGAATGAGAAGTTACAACTATGAAATCTGAACACAATGGTTGCCTAAAAAAGACCTTCATAATGTCAGGCCAAGTTAGCATGCTAATGTGAATGGGGACAATTTCATAAAAATTCATCTTATATGAAGAAGTGAAAGAGATAATTAGAGATTGATGAGAGAGAGAGAATTATTTTTTCCCAACAATGAACCTCATAAATGTTTATCCAATAAAAGTAGTTCAGCCTTAAAAATAGATGTATGAGTCACACTAGATCGACTCAGTAAGTTGCTTTTATGTGTGTGTGTGTGTGTGTTTGTGTGTGTGTGTTTGTGTGTGTGTGTTAGAATTATAGATAGTACATAGCTGATAATTAGGTCGATAGATAAATTCTAGTGGGGGCATTGTGGTCCAACACACAATAACTCAATTTAAATAAACTCTTCAAATATGGATGTCAATATTTTAGAAAGTGTCTACAGCCTAGTAAAATTAAATATAGAATGATATGATGATGAAAATTGCCAGTTACATTTTTCCTGTGATAATTTCATTATTAATTTCTTTGGTTTTAGAGAGTTTATGGTCAGTACAATTTACAAACTTCCATGGTGTGTCTCAGGAAAATGTGTTTATTCTTCTGATCCAATTAGTGAAATTGAGAGTGAATAGCACAGTGTTCTCCATTCTTCCTTCTTAAATCCTTCATTGTAACAGATAGTTCTTATACTTGTTTCCTAAAATAAAATGCTATAGAGTCCTCCTTTAGTACCCAGTTTGTGGATGCCCAGAATGAACTTGTTGTCCTTAAGAGTCTATGAATAAATTCACAAAGTGTGTATGTGTACATTTGTGCAACAAATGTATTTAATTAATATTTAGGTGGCTATTAAAATTGAGATACTGGGAGTATAAATTCAACAACACAGCTTAGGAACTTACTTTAGTTACTGTTCTGTTTCTATGAATAGGCACTATGGCTACAGAAACTGTGATAAAGAAAGCATTAAATTGAGAGCTTGCTTACAGTTTTAAATGTTTAATTCATTATCATCATGATGGAGAACCTGGCATCTCAGAGGTAGATGTGGTGCTGAAGAAGTAGCTTAGAGTTCTATGTCCTGGTTCCTCACACTGGAAGCTTCTGTGTCTTCATCCAGAATGAATCTCATCTGAACTGTTGTTGCTCAAAACAAATTCACTTTCTTTTTTGAATTATGCTTTTTCTGTGTAGATAGTTTAATTCAGTTTTCAAAATCAGGAGAATGGTAACATTTTTCTTGTGAAAGGTCAGCTGCAGAACTTCCCACAAAGTTCAGCATAGAATGGGCATGATTGGAGGCCTGTGTGTAAGCTCTAGACTCTATGATTTTATCTTTCACCTAATTTTTCTATTGTCCTCCAAATTGGAGACAAAATCCAGAAGACCTAATGATACCATAATGTTTAAAGTTCATGGTACAATGGTATGAACATCTTCCAATAGAGGACATCATGCTTCTCAGTCAAAAGAGTGGAATATGCCTTTGAGTACAGACAAACCACTTTATCTTGATGAAAAAAATAGGTAGATGCAAAATTACCCCTTTTTCACATCATATGGGCATTTGGTTTTCCTCCTAAGAATATTCTCCTGAATCCCCAGGGGAGTCTTTGTCCTGGAGGAGATGGGAATGGGGGGAAAGTGGGGTCAGAAGGGGGGAGGACAGGGGAACCATGGCTGAGGTATAAAATTAAAACACAAATATCCGTATAAAAAATAAAATTTGAAATTAAAAAAAAGAATATCCTCCTCTGACTCTTAAGCTGTCCTACCTATTGAGCATCATCTACTTCCTATTAAGCCTAACTTACCAATTGACTTATTAGAGAAATTTTGTATGTTACACTTACGTTGTGGGTAATGTTTTCCTGTCTAATTATGATACATCAATGAATTATGTAATTATTCTCAGAAACAATTATTTCTTGTTCTATTATCAACCAATTTGTCTGGTTTTTATTTATTAGTTTCTTTACTTGTTTGTTTTTTGTTTAGTTTTGAGACAAGTTCTTTTTTTATTATTATATTTGTGTTTTAATTTTACACATAAGCCATGGGTTCCCCTGCCTCCCCCCTCCCGCCCCTGCCCCCACCTTCCCCCCAGCCTCTTCCCTCCATTCCCATCTCTTCCAGGGACAAGACTCCCCTGGGGATTCATTTAAACCCAGTGGATTCAGTACAGGCAGTTCCAGTCCCCTCCTTCCAGGCTGAGCAAAGTGTCACTGTGTAAGCCCAAGGTTCCAAACAGCCAGCTCATGCACTAAGGACAGGTCCTGGTCCCACAGCATAGGTGCCTCCAAAACAGTGCAAGCTATTCAATTATCTCACTTATCCAGAGGGCCTGCTCCAGCTGGGGGCTCCACAGTCTTTGGTTCATAATTCACGTGTTTCCATTAGTTTGGCTATTTGTCCCTGTGCCTCTCCAATCTTGGTCTCAACAATTCATGCTCTTACAGTCCCTCCTCTTTCTCAACAATTGAACTCTTGGAGATCCACCTGGGGCCTGGCTGAGGATCTCTGCATCCACTTCCATCAGTTATTGGATGAGAGTTCCAGCACGACAGTTAGGGTGTTTGGCCATCTGATCACCAGATTAGGTCAGTTCAGGCTTTCTCTTGACCATTGCCAGTAGTCTACAGTGGATGTATCATTATGGACTTCTGGGGACCTCTCCAGTACTTTGTTTCTTCATATTCTCATGTGGTCATCATTTATCATGGTCTGTTATTCCTTTTTCTCCCTTTCTGTTCTTTATCCAGCTGGGATCTCCTGCTACCCTAAGCTTTCTTTCCCTAAAACCTTGCTCTTCCTTACTCACACTGTCATCCAGGTTTTTCATGTAGATCTCATCTATTTCTCTGTCATTGGGTGATCCCTCTGTCTTTCCTAGGGTCCCTATTTCTAGGTAGCCTTTCTGGAGTTGTGTAGCAGTCTAGTCATCTTTGTTTTACATTTAGTATCCTGCTATGAGTAAGTACATACCATGTTCATCCTTTTGAGTCTGGGTTACCTCACTCAGGATGATGTAGCCTTCGCTGTTCTGGAATTCAATATATAGACCAGACTGTCCTTCAAATCACAGAGATCCACCTGTCTCTGATTCTCAAAGCCTGGAATTAAACACATGCAGTAACATGCCTAGCTAATCAAGTTTTTAAAACATATATTCTATTTTTAATTATGTATAAATCTTTGTGTCTTTGTATGGGTAAATATACCAAGTGAATGAAGTACCTGTTGGGCCCAGAAGAGGGTGCCAGATTCCCCTGGAGCTAGACTTACAGTTGTTTCTGCACCAATTTGAGAGTTCTGGGAATCAAACTCAGGTCCTGCTCAAGGGCATTCAGGTTCCTGAACGACAAAGTCATCTTTCTCCCAAACAAGATTGTGTTTCACTAATTAGAATGGATTGCATATTTCTGTTGTTGTGTATTACGTGGCATTGATTGAAGACAGAAATGTATGCATGAGAAATCAATTAATTTAGTCAACAGAAGAATTAGTACAAAGGTAAGGGAATGAGGAAGAAACTCATGAAACCAGGACTGTGGCTTCATAGGAAATATAAAAAGAAAAGAAAATTGAAAAGGACAAGTTACCTTGTGCAAGTCCTGGCTAGGTTTTGTCTACTTGACAGAAGCTCAAGTCATCTGGGAAGAGGGGACCGCAATTGAGGAGAATCCTCCATGAGATTGGATTGTGACAAAGCCTATGGGTATTTTCCTAATAGATAATTGATGTAAGAGTTCATTATGTTTAAAATGTGTATGAATGAATTCCTCCACTGATTTATCACCTCAAATAAGATAATTATATACTATTAATGTCAAAAATGGCATTAATATGGAAATGATTCTGTGAGAAGAGAAAGTGACATTGCTTACAAATAGTCAAAATTGTTAAACCTATTGGGTTCATATAAGTCACTTTATAAAGAATTTGAGCATGGAATTCTGAATTCTTTGAATATCTCTCTACTGTTGAAAATAAATTGTTCAAAATTAAAAATTAGTTAATCTTTTCCTGTACTGTATGAAATAATTTATTTCTCATATGATATTGTCAAACTTTACCTCCATAATATTGTTATGTCTATTAACACACCTCTCATTATGATTAAATACTTTGCATCAATATGAAAACCATTGAGGTCAAAGTGCATGACATACATCCCAGGTATAATGTAGGAAACAGTTTTCCTTGCATCTCAAATAGCTCATGGAAGACACTCACTAATTATTACAACTGTATAAACACCTAATATTTTAATCTAGTCTATATGATGATGGATAATTTAGCATACATGAACATGTAATACAAATGTACTAATACAAAAAATTATTGCTCCCCAGACAGAGATAATTAAAAGTAGTTGGAAATTTATGAAATATGAATAAATGATGTTACTGTAAAACCATGTTACAATAAAAAATGATGACCAATTAGAACTCCATATTTTACAATTTTTCCTGTAAAAATTAAATACTGAAACATTTGATATTAAAAATTACCAGGTACATTATAACTGAGGTAATTTCACTATTAATCCCTTTTGGTTTAGAGAGTTGAATCCTTTCCACTTACATTTTATTCTTCTCACAAGTCCTTTATTTATTTTCTCAATTGCTACTATGTATCATATTTATTTCTGTAAAACTTTATTGAAAAAAAAAGATTTAAAATTACAGAGATATTTTCATGTTCCCATGTGGTCTTCATTTATCATGGTATGTTATTCCTTGTTCTCCCTTTCTGCTCTTGATCCAGCTGGGATCTCCTGCTCCCCTAAGCTTTTTCCCTCAAACCTTGCCCTTCATTGCTCCCAGTCACGTCCAGTTTGTTCATGCAGATCTAATCCATTTCTCTGTCATTGGGAAATACCTATGTTTTTCTTAATGTCCTGTTTTCTAGGTAGCCTCCCAGGAATTGTGAGTAGCAGTCTAGTCATCTTTGTTTTACATCTAGTATCCTCCTATGAGTGAGTACATATCATGTTTATCTTTCTGAGTCTGGGTTACCTCACTCAGGATGATTTTTTCTAGATCCATCCATTTGAGTGGGGGGCACATCAGAACCCATGGCTGATATGTAAAATTAAAATACAAATATCCATATGAAAAAATAAATATATTTTAAAAATTACAGAGATATTTTAAATTTCATTTTAATTAAATTTTAATTTACTTTTCAGTTGTTATTTTTCTAGATGCCCATAATATATATATATATATATGAAGTATTCTTTGAAGAATGAAGGAATAATTCTATTTAAGCATTTCAAAGAAATTAAACTGACAGTCAAAAAATATGAAAATGGACACTAAATAAGGCATTGTTAGCCCAAGAAAATATGGCTATTTTGGACCAGCAACAAACATCCCAAACTCCCAATAATCAATCACCATTTTTAGAATATTTAGTGTAGGCTCTGCATATTCCCATGAACTTTATTTCACTAACTTCAGCTCAGCCTTGGCAACTACTGAGATTTATAATATACAAATTTTTGAGGAGCAGGAACATGATGAAAATTACTGCATGCATCAGTGTCATTACCCTTGTAGGGAACTTTAATCCTACAGGGAGAGGTTAGAAAGACAGAAAAATACTTCCAGCCACATGTACAGAAATTATTCTGACCTTCTCTGAAGGTTAGCACATTGCACAGTACTGAATCCAAATGGAACATTTTTGATGATGGGCAAGGTATGAAATCTCAGAACCCACACCCACTACCTTACATTCTCCAGGAAAAAATATACATTTTGTCTCAGGTAAGGTTTATACGTGACATACTTTTCAATGGCATTTCCCAGGAAGTCCTAGAATCTAGTTACTGATACTGGGGACCAAGTAATCACATATCTGATCCTGTGGGGACACTCACATTCCTGCCACCACATTTCCTGTGGACTAAATGGGGAGGCAAATGCCCTTTATGTGAACCAGCATCAACTGTCATTAATTTCTATTGTTGCCAGGAGCTATGCATGGAATGAGAGTACAGTTTGTCAACTGCTTTGAACAATAACATATAGATAGCAGTTTGTGATATGTCAGTCTACATAAACAGCACTACTATTTTGGGGATCTAATATCTTCTTTTTTTTTTTTTTTTTTTGGAGCTGAGGATCAAACCTAGGGCCTTGCACTTGCTAGGCAAGCACTCTACCACTGAGCTAAATCCCCAACCGATCTAATATCTTCTTTTTCATGGAATTTTCACTGTGTTTAGAGAAGTAGGTCTGAATAAATATTGTGTAACAGGCCTCAGCACCTAACAGAGAGCATAGGGCTGACACCATAGCATGTGCTCCTCTATTGTTCCCTTGTGTATCTCTTAACAGGTGGTCGATACTGTATTCTGTGGGGTTTTCAAGAGGGACAGACCCTTAATGTCCATTCCTTGATGTCCACATTGCACTTGACATTGGGAAATCTGCCCCACAGAGAAGATGCTCCTCCTGGATGTTTGGTCTCTCAAGTTCAGTTACATTTTGCACCACTGGTAGTATTTCTATCCCCTTGGAGTTTTCTCCTTGCTTGGTGTTAGAAGAGGTCAGGTCAAGGAACCTGTCCACATTGGTAACCATTTCTTTCTACTGTTTTCTTGTGATTATTTGTCATGAAAATTATAAAGACACTGTGAACCACATTACCATGATTGAACCTTTTCCACCTGTTTTAGTTGGCAATTAAGTATTGAAGTTGGAATTGTAATATTTAGAGATGACATCAGTTTGAAGAAACTTAGCTGAAAATTGACCTTTAATAGTCAGTACAAATAACAAACTTCCATGGTGTCTCAGGAATATGTTTACTCTTCTGCTCCAATTAAAAACTGAGAGTGAAGAGAACAACATTCTCTACACATTTGTCTTAAATCCTTCACTGTGACAGATTGTGCCTATATATGCTCTCTAAAATAAAATACTGTTGAGTCCTCATTTAGTATCCAGTTTGTGAATGCTCAGAATGAACTTGCTGGTCTTAACAGTCTGTGAATAGATTCCAAGAGTAGATGTATCTATGTTATGAAGATATTTACTTCGTATTTAGGTAGCTGTGAATTGAGATATTGTGAGTACCATTTGAAAAAAAAAAAAAGCCTGGAAACATGACTTCATCATGATCCTATAGCTGTGAAGAGACATCATGACCATAGAAACTGTTATAAAAGAAAGCATTTAATTGGGAGGTTGCTTACAGTTTCACAGGTTTAGTTCACTATACTCATGGTGGGGGACATTGGAGCGCACATTCATACATGATGATGGAGAAGTAGCAGAGTTCTATATCCTGATCTGGAGAGAGAGACAGAGAGAGAGAGAGAGAGAGAGAGAGAGAGAGAGAGAGAGAGAGAGAGAGAACCAGAACTCTGGACCTGGCATGTGCTTTTGTTACCTCAAAGCTCACATTCAATGATATACATTCTTCAACAAGCCACACTTTAAAATTGTTCAAATAGTGCCACTCTCTTGTGCCTAAGCATTCAAATATATGAGCATTTAGGGTCCATTTTTATTCAAACCACTACAGATCATGTTGGAAGATTCTTTCTTCAGTAACTCACCCCTCAGGGACTATCTTGGGTTAAAATGGGAAACAGATCCTCACCTGCAGAAAAGGTTGAGGTCCCCAAATCAAGCTGTCAATATGACAATGGGACTAACTTCAGCTCCCTAGATAAGGAAATGTTGATGCACAACTACCTGGAAATCTATTTCAGGATTTTTGATGCACTTTATTCTTTTCTGAGGACATGAGGCACACATGTGTTGCACATGTTTATATACAGAACGGACACCTCCTATACTCCTAAAAAACTACTTTAAGTAATTAATTAAAATAAAATAATATCATTCAAGAATATTTTAGTTTCAAGATGGAAATAGGAGTAAGAATACACAAGGACCTTGAAGACAAGAGACAATACAAAAATCACTTAGAATTCTTCAAAGAGATCCCAGTTGATTCCCAGAGCCGAAAGCAGTGTGCAGCAGAAGGCTATAATATACCATATCCATTATGGACACAAAAGTTTTCAAACCCAGTTCTTTGAGCTTACCTTGACTGGGAACTTCAGGTTGATCAAGGGTGAGAGACAAAGTTTACTAAGAAGAGATTTTTAACATTGAATAAAGCATGAGGGTTCATTGAAAGTGAAGTACTTAAGGAATAGGGCACTGCTATGTTTTTGCCAACTTTGAAACCTGAATCAATGAGGGGTCACCCACGAGAGTATGAGTGACAATTACTGGATCATGGGGAAGGGGTCTGTTATATTAAAAAGATTACATTGAAGGAAAGCTTAAAAAGATTGCTTCATGCCCACAGAGACATAAAGGTGTGCTGCATGCCTTGAAGTTCCATTTACAAATGGTTGTGAGCTATCATGTGGGTGCTGGGACTTGGAGTCATATCTTCTGAAAGAGCAACAGGTCTTTGGTACATTTCTTAAGTTTGTAAACCAGTGGGCCCATGGAAACCATGTGTTGAACCCCGTGTTGAAGTGCAAAGCCCATGCTGAACTGGCTTCAACCCTCACTGTACTAGAGTGATCTGTTCACCTACCCTCCACAGAACAGCTGTCCCTGAACTTCCCTAGCCCTGTGATACCAGATGCCAATGATCCCATCTTGGAAAAGCCAGCATGATCTTTAATAATAGAACTGGGATCCTACATTTAGGATTGTTCACAGACCCCTGACAACCAGCCTGCATGAGCAGCCTGCACCCCTCACTTGAGAATAATGGTTCTAGTAGCCTGGAATAACCAATTCAGCTCTGACCCAGGCACATAACCAGGGCCTGCAGATGGCATGCCCCCAACATGGACCCTCCATTTTTGACCTGCCAGAATGTGGGAAGGGAATGATACTGTGACACCATAGCCATAGGATGTCCATATTTGGGAAAAGGGGTGATAAATGGGATTGTGGTGCATGATATGAAATTACAAAAAAAAAATAATAAAAGAAAGGATTCCTCAGACATTTCATGATGATAAATAAGAAAAAGGATGAATTCCACTGCCTACCAGTAGAGCAGACTGAATATATCAGTCAGTGCACATACTTTTTCAACACATAAGACAACCTTATAGGAGAGACTGGACCTGAGATCATAATTATTGAGACATTCACATCTCAACCGAGATACCTTAGCTATGCATCTTTTTCCTCTGTTTACAGATAAACTTCTCCCCAGGACCCTAAAGATAGACTTGGGGTGGGGAGATCCCTGGATCTGATTGTACCTCTGTCTAGTGTGGCCACATTTGATACTTGGCATTTTTGTGTTTTTCAGATTTACTTGTGTGCTTTTGTGGCCTACTGTTGATACATGGCTGTGTTAGTCTAAAATGTCTGGATTTGATGCATGAAACATGACGTATTCATAATTTATATACAAATAAGCTTTCTACCTACGTGAAAACAGATTTCTCCTTGATACTAGATCCTAATGCCAACACATCTATACTGAACTTTCAAATCTCTACAGTCTATGTGTTCTGTAAAGGAAAGGGGAACATCTGTTGAGTAAATTCACTTTAGTTTCTTACTATGCCTTTCCCTTGTAGATGGCTTTATTCAGTTTTTAAAGTCAGGAGACTTATAACTTTTCTCTGATGAAATGGAATTTTCAGACCCTCTGCAAAGTGCAGCATAAAATGGACATGAGGTGAGGACACTGTGCAGGCTCTTGATTGTGTTTTTATGTTCCACCTACTTTCCTATTGTCCTCTGAATCTGAGACAAAACCCCACAACACCATTAAAAAGGTCTATGAAGCAGGTAAGTCAGTTTCTGTAAACTGGCCTGAAATTAGAGCAAATCACAAAGATTCCTGTATCCATCAAAGCAATGTAAAATCCTTATAGAAAATGTGGGTTTCAGCACAGAATTCTACCAGATCTTCAAAGAAGACTTAATATCAATACTCTTTAAATTGTTCCACACAATAGAAGCAGGTGTAACATTACCAAACTCCTTCTATGAGGCTACTATTACCCTGATTCCTAAACCAAATGAATATGCAACAAAGAAAGAGAACTACATACCCATCTCCTTCATGAACATAGATGCAAAAATACTCAATAAAATACTGGCAAACAGACTCTAAGAACACATCAAAACAATTATCCACCATGATCAAGTAGGCTTCATCCCAGGGATGCAAGGGTGGTTCAACATATGAAAGTCCATCAATGTAATACACCATATAAAAAAACAGAAAAAAACCACATGATTATCTCACTAGATCCTGAACACGCATTTGACAAAATCCAACACCTCTTCATGATAAAGGTCTTGGAGTAATCAAGAACACAGGGAATATACTATACACAATAAAGGCAATTTACAGCAAGCCATCAGCCAACATCAAATTAAATGGAGAGAAACTCAAAGCAATAGCACTAAAATCAGGAAAAAGGCAAGGCTCTCCTCATACTTATTCAATAAGTACTTGAAGTTCTAGCCAGAGCAATAAGACAACATAAGGGTATTAAGAGGTTTCAAATTGGAAAGGAAGAAGTCAAGCTTTCCCTATTTGCAGATGACATGATAGTAAATATGAGTGACCCCAAATATTCATTCCAGGAAGTGACACAGCTTATAAACATCTTCAGCAACATAGGAGGATAAAAAATCAACTCAAAAAAAATCAGTAGCTCTCCTATATACAATAAACAAACAGGCTGAGAAGGAAATCAGAGATACATTACCCTTTACAATAGCCACAATTGATATAAAATACCTTGAGGTTACTCTAACTAAGCATGTTAAGGACCTATATGACAAGAACTTTAAGTCCCCGAAAAAAGAAATTGATGAAGATGTCAGAAAATGGAAAGATCTCCCATGCTCATGGATAGGCATTATTAACCTTGTAAAAATGACAATCCTACCAAAAGCAATCTACAGATTCAATGTAATCCCCATCAAAATACCAATAAAATTCTTCACAGACCTGGAAAGATAATGCTCAACTTCATATGGAAAAACAAAAATCCAGGATAGCCAAAAGAATCCTGTACAATAAAATAACTTCTGAAGGCATCACAATCCCTGACTTCAAGCTCAACTATAGAGCTACCGTAATAAAAACAGCTTGGTACTGGCATAAAAACCAACATGTGGACCAAGGGAATCAACCTGAAGACCCTGACATTAATCTGCACACCTATGAACATATAATTTTTGAAAAAGAAGCCAAAAATGTACAATGGAAAAAAGAAAGCATCTTCAGCAAATGCTGCTGGCATAACTGGATGTCAACGTGTAGAAGGCTGCAAATAGATCCATATCTGTCACCATGCATAAAACTTAAGTCCAAGTGGATCAAAGACCTCAACATGAACCCAGTTACACTGAACCTAATATAAGAGAAAGTAGGAAGTATTCTTGTATGCATTGGCATAGGAGATCACTTCCTAAATATAACCCCAGTAGCACAGACAATGAGCAAAACAATCAATCAATGGGACCTGTTGAAACTGAGAAGCTTTTGTAGAGCAAAAGACATGGTCAACAAGACAAAGCAACAGCCTACAGAATAGGAAAAGGTCTTCACCAACCCCACATCTGACAGAGAGGGCTGACATCCAGAATATATAAAGAAGTGAAGACATTAGAAATCAAAATTCCCAACAGTCCAATTAAGAAATGGGCCATAGAACTAAACAGAGAATTCTCAATGGAGGAAGCTCAAATGGCTGAAATTCATTTAAGGAATTGCTCAACATCCCTAATCATCATGGAAATACAAATCAAAAGGACTCTGAGATACTACCTTGCACCCATCAGAATGGCTAAGATCAAAAACACTTATTCTGGGGAGGGTGTGGAGCAAGGGGAACTCCCCTCCACTGCTGGTAGGAATGCAAGCTTGTACAGCCACTTTGGAAATCAATATGGCACTTCCTTAGAAAACTGGGAATCCATCTCCCCTAATACCCAGCTATAGCACTCTTGGGCATATACCCAAGGAATGGTCAATCATACAACAAGGGCATTTGCTCAGCTATGTTCATATGAGCATTGTTTGTAATAGCCAGAACCTGGAAAAAACATAGATGCACTTCAACTGAAGAATGGATAAAGAAAAAGTGGTATATATACACAATGGAGTACTACTTAGCAGAGGAAAAACAATGACATCATGAGGTTTGCAGGCAAATGAATGGATCTAGAAAAAATCATCCTGAGTGAGGTAACCAAGACTCAGAAAGACAAGCATGGTATGCACTCACTCATAGGAGGATACTAGATGAAAAACACAGATGACTAGACTGCTACTCAGAACTCCAGGGAGGCTACCTAGAAAACAGGACCCTAAGAAAGACTCAGAGATTGCCCAGTAACAGAGATATTGATGAGATCTACATGAACATCCTGGATGAGAGTAGGGGTAATGGAGGGCAAGTTTTGAGGGAAAGAGAGCTTAGGGGAGCAGAAGATCTCAGCAGTTAGATCAAGAGCAGAAAGGGAGAACAAGGAAGAACACACAATGATAACTGAAGAAAGACCACATGAGAACAGGAAAAAGCAAAGGGCTAGACAGGTCCCCAGAATTCCACAAAGACACCTTCACTCTAGACTACTGGCAATTGCTGAGAGAATGCCGGAACTGACCTACTCTGGTGATCCCATGGCCAAACACCCTGCTAAAAATCTCATCCAATGACTGAGGGAAGTGGATGCAAAGAGCCAGGGCCCCAGGTGGAGCTCCAGGAGTCCAATTGGTGAGAAAGAGGAGGGAGTGTATGAGTGAGAATTGTTGAGACCAAGATTGGAAAAACCACAGGGACAAATAGCCAAACTAATGGTAATACATGAATTATGAACCCAAAGCTGAGGAGCCCCAAATTGGATCAGGCCCTCTGGATAAGTGAGATAATTGATTAGCTTGAACTGTTTAGGAGGCACCCAGACAGTGAGACCCAGACCTGTCCTTAGTAATGAGCTGGCTATTTGGAACCTGGGACTTACACAGTGACAGTTTGCTCAGCCTGGCAGGAGGGGACTGGTCTGGCCAGGACTGAATCTACCAGGTTGAGCTGAATCCCCAGGGGAGTCTTTGCCCTGGAGGAGATGGGAATGGAGGCTTGGCTGGGGGGAAGTTGGGGGCAGGGGCGGGAAGGGGAAGGACAGGGAAACCTATGGCTCATATGCAAAATTAAAGGATTTTTAAAAATTTAAAAAAAGAAAATGTGATTGATGAGTGAGGGGATGGGGGAGAGAGGAGAGAGAGAGAGAGAGAGAGAGAGAGAGAGAGAGAGAGAGAGAAATACTCTTCTCTACTAATGAATATGCTGAGTGCTTATACAATAAAAGTTGGTCAGCCTTAAAAACAGTTGAATGAACAACAGTAACTGGAACCTGTTAGTTGCATTTATGTGTTTAAATTATTTGTGTCTGTGTGTGTATGTGTTTGAGTGTGTGTGTAGATAGATTGATAGAAAATACATAGATGTTAGGTAGTTAGATATACAAATGGATAGATAGACACACAGGTGTTCAATAGATGATGGAGAGATGACAGGTGATAGATAGACAGACAGATAGATGGATAGATATATAGATACATAGATAGGTAGGTAGACAGGCAGGATGGATAGACAGATGATGGATGGGCAGATGGATGAATGGATGGATAGATAGATGATAGATAGATAGATAGATAGATAGATAGATAGATAGATAGATAGATTGTGGGAGCCCATTTTCAGGTTCCTAGTGGCTTTACTCAGCAGGTCGCATAGAGAGGATGATCTGGATCACTGGCCTGAGTACAGGTGTCTGAGATGGTCTGCACTTGGCTGTGCTGGTGGAAGGTCTTTTGTTCTACCCCTTGGCATTTCTATAAATATTCTAGGGCAGAGATAGTCGGGACCCATTGGAATAGGTTACAGGCCTTCTAGAGGCTCTCCTGTATTTTTTATCTGTAAATCCTTCTATCTAATATTTCTGCTGCTCTCATTCAAGAAAACTCTGGGGAACTATGGGGTTGGTAGGTAAACACCCCACAATAGATGGCAGAGAATTCAACTGTCAACTTGACACAAGCTTAATTTGTCTGAAAATAGAGTCTCACTTAATGATTGTGCACATTAGGTTGGCATTTGGGTGTGCCTTAATTATTATGGAAAGACCTAGTCCATTGAGGACAAAGCCTCTCACTCTTATCACTCAGCTTTAAATTTGTTAACCTGTAGTGTTCAGTAGGGGTGTTGTTGTCTTACAAACAATAACTTCATTTAAACTCTTAAAATGTGGATGTCTATATTTTAGTAAGCATGTTTGGTCCTAAACTTTCCTAAGAGAATTTCAAGCTGTGAAACTTGTGTGATACAAAAATGACAATATTGGCAAAAATTTCCGTTAATGCATGTTCTGGTTATGTTTTTGTCTACTTGTCAGATGCTTGATTCACTGTCCTGATTTCTGAGGGCTTGAGGCACACACACACTGTGCACATGTTTATATATAGAACAGACACATATACATTTAAAATAAGTTACTTAACTAATTAATTAAAATATAATAATAACATTAAAAATATTTTTGTTTCAAAAGGGAAAAGAGAGTCAGAAAGCACAACGACCTTGAAGACAAGTGACAATACAGAAAAAAATATTACTTAAAATTCTACAAAGGATCTCAGTTGATCCCCAAAGTTGACAGTGGTTTACAGCAGAAGCCTGCACCATCCCATGTCCATTATGGACAAAAAAAAATCTGTCAAACCCAGTTCTTAGAGTTTACTGTGGGCAGGAATTTCAGGATGATGCAGGATGAGAGACAGAGTTACTAAAAAGATATTTTTAGAAATACATCTAAGTATAAGTATTCATTGAAAGTGAAGTACATAAGCAATGGGGCACTATAGAGACTGTGTCTGTTGGTGTCTTAGCGGAGAGTTGCAGTGTTGCAGCAGTCATGAACAACATTTATATATTCCTGGCAACCATTTCTGATATTTCCAACAGCCATTTTGGGTATTTCAGGCAGCCTTTCTGGAAATTTCTGGTAGCAAGTTTGACAATTGTGGCAGTTTCCTGAAACTAGAGTCATTAGTATTGCATGACTAAAGAGATACTTTTTCATAGATTCCTGATAAGGACCCTGAAGACAGCTGGTGTTGTCAAGACAGACCATGTGTTGACGGATCACATGACCATTGCTTTGTAATGAGTAACAGTTATTTCATTTTTGACATGTAATGTTTTAATCTCTGTGTTATGATAACTAATATAATCAGGTGGCTTGAGAGGGCCTCTTGGTGCAATGACAATATTATAATATTCTTTGGCTTCATATATATGTTTATAAATGCAACCTGATGGCTTCATTTGATGGATCAAGTTACACCTCAAAGAATGCTAAAAGACCCATTATTTTTGATTATTTTGTGATAATTAATATAAAAATATGCATATTATAATATAGTATATAATATAGTGAGTCAAGTTGTTATCATAAACTAATATTGGTCTTCACACACACATATATACATATATTCATATATATTAGCATACAAATGCAGACATATATGTATATATGTATCTCAGCTGCTGAGATCATATATGTTTCTCATGATTGTTCTTTCATTTTTTCTTTCATTCTTTCCTCCTTTAGTAAAGATCAACAATCAATCATTCAGCATTTAAGCTTTGAGTAAGTTCTATGATTTGTCATCCACACTCAATGCCAGAGGAGACATAAATGACAAACATATAAAATATGATAAATATGATAATGAATGGGAAGAAGGATTTTATGAAAAAGAAGGATACTACAAAGTTGCCCCCTATAATTACTTATACTTGATGCAGCATATGAAATTGTAAGAATCATGAGGGAAAGACACAGGAATAGTGTGGAAATAAATCAAGTTGTTAATGTTTGGAGATGGTATCATTTGACACATGGAAATTGTGAGGGTTCTATAGCCAGAAGTCCACGAGTCTGTTTAATGGGCAAAGGAATTTATTAGAGGATGGAAGTCACTATAGCATGGGAGATTTATCATGGGGTCCTGGAAAGCCAAGCTATGGTCAATGGTGAACTTCTGCCTGATTCGTCTCAGCATCCAAACTATTAGGGAGCAAAGAGACCCACGTGTGTGCATCAGTTCTTAAGAGTTTAGAGATGCCAAGCCCCAGGGGCATGTACTTCAAGGTCATAAGCAAGTAGACAGTTACCTACTGCATACTTTAGGAATGGTGCTTCAAGGTCATAGCTAGAACAGTTACCCACTACAGGGTCCCACAAGCCCTTAAAAAAACAGACAAATTTGCAAGACTGAGGACCTTACAAAAAACACAGGAAACGATGAAGAAACAATTAGCCATTAAAGTCAAGGTTCCCACTAAAATGACAAAATAAAACAAAAAAAATAACTACAAAAAAATCTCAGAAAAATTCATATATGTGTGTGATTGTTTTATATAAAATATATTTTTCATGATTGTAATATATGGATAAAGAAAAAGAGTTTAAGTCTGTTTCCTTGTTTCTTTAATTACTATTCAGTGGGGTCACTAAGAGATCACCAAATTCTCCAGACTGCTGCCATTACTTTGATTATTTTCCAAATAGGATCCTCCAGAACTCAATGGATATTTAAAAATCAGGCTGGCACTGATCTGGAAACTTGATTACTACTGCCTGTCAGGCATCACTCTGGAAGACACTATTCCATAAAAGTTAGAGAGAAATGCCACCACATCTTGGCCAGCTGTGAACCCTTCATCAATGAGGGGTTACCTACAGGAGTGTGAGTGACAGTTACAGGATTATAGGGGAGGAGGATACATACATATATAAAAAATATATATGCATGTGTGTGTGTATACGTATTTAAAGAAAGCTTAAAGGATTGGTGTCCACAGAAATGTGAAAGGTGCTAGATACCTTAAAGGTCCAGTCATAAATTATTGTGAGCTATCATGTGGGTGCTGGGCCTTAAACTCAGGTTCTCTGAAAGAGCAGCAGGTGCTCTTGACTATTGGATCATCTCTTTAGCCCCTAAACCAGATTTTCTTGATTCATCATTTCTGGGATGTGTTTTATGCAGTTGATTTAGTTGCAGAGTCAGAGGAGTTTATAATATTTTCAGTTATCCCAATCTGGGTAATGTCAACTGTGTCTTCTTTATAAATCATCCTTAAAATACTTTAATGGGGATTATGCTATTAGATTATTGAGACAAGGATCTTCAATGACTAGAATTTGCCTAGATGTTGTGGCCCTGTTGAGTCTTAGTTGAGGTCTGAGCCTCCTGTTAACATTGGGCCCCTTGACTGCTTAGGATCTGATCTGCCATGCAGGGCCAGGTTTAATCCAGGTGACCTTGCTGCTGCTGGGTGCATCAGGATCTGAGAAACCTACACTACCACCCAAGACCATGGTCACATCTAGCACCAACTGTTTGCTGCTAATGACCACATCTGGGTCCATGGTCCTAGAGCAGCTGGGTATGAGTAGATGTGATTATCCATGTTACCACAGTGGCACATGAAAACTTTGTGTTGAACCATGTTTTGAAGTACAAGGGTCCTGCTGAGCTCATCCCAATCCTCACTGGCCAGAAGTGACCACCCTCCAGCCAGAAGAGCTGACCATGAACCTCCTAAGCCCTGGAATAACAGACCATTATTACCTTAGCATTGGAAAGGTGGCACTATCCCAAATAGGAAAACTGGGTGTCCAATCTTGGAAAGGGACATCTACTCCTTCCCACTGGCCTGGCAGATTAGGCTCTGTACCTCACCTAAGAGGAGTGGTTCTCACAGCCTGTACTGACCAACTCAGCAGTCACACAGGCACACATCCAGGGCCTAGAGTTGACACACCTCAACATTGACCCCGTTCTTGCCCTGCTGACTAGTGAGAAGAGGCTGATCCTGTGGAACTGTAGCCACAGTTTCTTCATGACTTGGGGAAAGAGCAGGATAATGGATAGGAAGTTTGGTGGGAGTCCAATATTGTTGGTGTATTACTAAACAATGAATTTTTTAAATAAAGCTGTTTGGACCCAGGGGTATGATACATGACACACAGCAACTGTCAGTGTTACTATGAAGAATGAAAGGGGGAACCAAGTCTCTCTCTGTCTCCGTCTCTCTGTTTCTGTCTCTTTCTCTCTCACTATTATGTTTTTATCTCATTTTTATTCTTTTTTCCCTACTTTGATGGGACATTACAAGAGTGAGAGAAGGATACAGACAGAAATGGAGATGAGTAGTATCTGGGTGCGTGATAAGAAATTCCCGAAGAATCAATAAGAAAAGAAAATTAAAAAAAAAAAAAATCTCTCTCCCAGTGGTGGTGCTGCATGCCTTTAATCCCAGCACTTGGGAGGCAGAGACAGGCGGATCTCTGTGAGTTTGAGGCCAGCCTGGTCTCCAAAGAGAGTTCCAGGAAAGGTGCAAAACTACACAGAGAAACCCTGTCTCGAAAAAACAAAAAAAAAAGGATGGATCTCAGTGTCCAGCAGGAGAGGAGCATGAATCTACTCAGATAGTGCATACATTTTGACAACATCATGGCAGAGACCATTTTGCAGGAGACACTGGAAATGGGATCATAATGATTGAGACATTCACATCTCAACCAAAACAGCACAGTTATGCATTATATTTCCCTATTTATAACTAAACATCATCTACAGGCCCTAAAGATGAACCTGGGATTGGGAGGGCCTTGCTACTGTTTGTACCTCTGTCCTGAATGGGCACATAGAATGAGATGTCTATCTGAGCCTGACATTTAAGTCTTTATAAATAGTCTGGGTTTGCTGCATGAAACATTTGTTCACAATTCATATATATTATACCCTTATGAAGTCAGATTTCTTCTTGCTATCAGAGTTTAATATCATCCCTCTGTCTTAAAATTTCAATTCTCTATAGTTTATGGGTTTTGGAAAGAATGGGGACCCACTGTTTGTTGAGAAAGTTTCTCTTTATTTTGTAATAATGCTTTTTCTTTGTAAATGGCTTTATTCAGGTTTTTTGTTGTTGTTGTTGTTGTTGTTGTTTTGGTTTGGTTTGGTTTTTCGAGACAGGGTTTATCTGTGTATCTTTGTGCCTTTCCTGGAGCTCACTCTGTAGACCAGGCTGGTGTCAAACTCACAAAGATCCACCTACCTTTGCCTCCTGAGTGCTGGGATTAAAGGCGTGTGCCATTACCAACTGGCATTTATTCAATTTTTAATCAGGAGACTGATAACATTTCTCCTGTGAAAGGGAAGGGGCAGATGCTCCTGCAAAGTGCAGCATAAGAATGGGCATAACTGGAGGCCTGTGTGCAAGTTCTTGACTCTGTGTTCTTGTGTTTCACCTTACCTTCTATTCTCCTCTAAATCTCTGACAAAACCAGTAACACTCAATTGTCATCACCGCCTCAACCAGCAAGGAAGATGCAACACCAAGCTCTTCTTTCAGCAGTTTACTCAGGAACCTTGAACAATCTTCTGACCCCCAGGAAAGCCCGCCCACGACCTAAATAGTCCCTGGGTGGCCAACCCCAGCCTGCCACGTGGGCACTGCGGATAGGTCCAGGTTCACAGAAGCAACCCAGATCCTAGGACCAAGCCAAATATGGAGTTGTTTACTCCTGAGAGCACTCACCATCAGGAAGGTGGGGGTGGAAGCCGGTGCCATCTTATGGGTGCGGCTGTGCGCAGCTCTCTACACTCAATGCCACCATAATATATAATGTTTATGGTATAATAGTATTGAAATCATCCCATAAGGGGACATTCATGCTTCTCAGTTAAGAGTGGAATATTCCTTTGAGTAGAGGCAAGCCACTTTTACTTGCTGAAAGAAAAACAGTTCAGATTGAGCCTTAAAATTGACTTTTATATATATTTTTTAATTTTACATCAGAGGAGACATTTGGTTTGCTTCCTAAGAGTGCGCTTCTAGGGCTCTTAAGCTTTCCTGGCTGTGGAGCCTCACCTACTAAACAGCATGTCATAGAAAGATTGTATGTTTATTTTAAGATGTGGGTAATGTTTTTCGG
Source organism: Onychomys torridus (assembly GCF_903995425.1). Classification (NCBI taxonomy): domain Eukaryota; kingdom Metazoa; phylum Chordata; class Mammalia; order Rodentia; family Cricetidae; genus Onychomys; species Onychomys torridus. The sequence continues at coordinate 16,460,629 of NC_050445.1, forward strand.
TGTAATTATGTTCATCAATGAATTATGTAAATATTTTAAAAAGTATTTCATTTCTGTTATCAACCAATTTGACTTCTTTTTATTTGTTTATTTTTCTTATTTCTTTATTATTATTATTATTCATTCTACTTTCATTCATATTTTTTTCTTTATAATTATGTGTTTTAAATTTTATACATCAGCCATGGGTTCCCCTGTCCTCCCCCCTCCCGCTCCCACCCTCACCCTCCCTGCAGCCATTCCCCTCCATTCCCATGTCCTCCAAAATCAAGGCACCCCTGGGGATTCATTTAAACCTGGTGGATTCAGTACAGGCAGGTCCTGTCACCACCTTCCACACTGAGCAAAGTGTCCCTGTGTAAGCCCAAGGTTTCAAACAGCCAGCTCATGCACTAAGGACAAATCCTGGTCCCACAGGGGTGCCTTCCAAACAGATCAAGCTATTCAGTTGCCTCACTTATCCAAAGGGCCTGATCCAGCTGGGGGCTACACAGCCTTTGGCTCATAATTCATGTGCTTCCATTCATTGGGCTATTTGCCCCTGTGCTTTTTGCAATCTTGGATTCAACAATTCAGGCTCTTGCAGACCTTCCTCTTTCTCGACAGTTGGACACCTGGGTCATGGCTGAGGATCTCTGCATCCACTTCCATCAGTTATTGGATGAGAGTTCCAGCACGACAGTTAGGGTGTTTAGACATCTGATCACTAGACTAGGTCAGATCAGGCTTTCTCTCGACCATTGCCAGCAGTCTACAGAGGATGTATCCTTGTGGATTTTTGGGGGCCTCTCCAGCACTCTGCCTATTTCTATTCTCATGTGGTCTTCATTTATCATGGTCTGTTATTCCTCATTCTCCCTTTCAGTTCTTGATCCAGCTGGGATCTCCTCCTCCTCTAAGATTTCTTTCCCTCAAATCTTGCCCTTCATTACTTCCACTGTCGTCCAGGTTGTTCATGTAGATCTCATCCATTTCTCTGTCATTTGGTAATCCTTGGGACTTTCCTAGGGTTCCATTTTCTAGGTAGCCTCCCTGGAGTTGTGTAGCAGTATAGTCATTTTGTTTTACATCTAGTGTAAACCTTTGAGTGAGTATATACCATGTTTGTCCTTCTGAGTCTGGGTTACCTCACTCAGGATGATTTTTTTCTAGATCTATCCATTTGCCTGCAAACCTCATGATGTCATTGTTTTTCTCTGCTGAGTAGTACTCCATTGTGTATATGTACCATATTTTCTTTATCCATTCTTCAGTTGAAGGGCACCTAGGTTGTTTCCAGGTTCTGGCTATTACAAACAAAGCTGATACGAACATAGCTGAGCAAATGCCCTAGTGGTATGATTGAGCATTCCTTGGGTATATGCCCAAGAGTGCTATAGCTGGGTCTTGGGGGAGATGGATTCCCAATTTTCTAAGGAAGCACCATATTGATTTCCAAAGTGGCTGTACAAGCTTGCATTCCCACCTTCAGTGGAGGGGAGTTCCCCTTGCTCCACATCCTCTCCACCATAAGCTGTCTTCTGTGCTTTTGATCTTAGCCATTCTGACAGGTGTATGGTGATATCTCAGAGTCATTTTGATTTGCATTTCCTGGATAATTAGGGATGTTGAGCAATTCCTTAAATGTCTTTCAGCCATTTGAACTTCCTCTGTGGAGAAATCACTGTTTAGTTCTATAGCCCATTTCTTAATTGGACCTTTGGGCATTTTGATCTCTAATTTCTTGAGTTCTTTATATATTCTGGATATCAGCCCTCTGTCAGATGTGGGGTTGGTGAAGACCTTTTCCCATTCTGTAGGCTGTCGCTTTGTCTTGTTGACCGTGTCCTTTGCTCTACAAAAGCTTCTCAGATTCAGCAGGTCCCATTGATTGATTGTTTCTCTCAGTGTCTGTGCTACTGGTGTTATATTTATAAAGTGATCTCTGGTGCCAATGTGTTCAAGATTACTTCCTAGTTTCTCTACTATCAGGTTCAGAGTAGCTGGATTTATTTTGAGGCCTTTGATCCACTTGGATTTAAGTTTTGTGCAGGGTGACAGATATGGTTCTATTTTCAGCCTTCTACAAATTGACATCCAGTTTTGCCAGCATCATTTGTTGAAGATGCTTTCTTTTTTCCATTATAAATTTTTGGCTTCTTTGTCAAAAATTATATGTTCATAGGTGTGCAGGTTAATTTCAGGGTCTTCAATTTGATTCCATTGGTCCACATGTCAGTTTTTCATGCCAGTACCAAGCTGTTTTTATTATGGTAGCTCTATAGTAGAGCTTGAAGTCGGGGATTGTGATGCCTCCAGAGGTTGTTTTATTGTACAGGATTCTTTTGGCTATCCTGGGTTTTTTGTTTTTCCATATGAAGTTGAGTATTATTCTTTCCAGATCTGTGGAGAATTGTGTTGGTAATTTGATGGGAATTGCATTGAATCTGTAGATTGCCAGAATTTTATTGAGTATTTTTGCATCAATGTTCATGAGGGAGATCGGTCTGTAGTTCTCTTCCTTTGTTGCATCTTTGTTTGTTTTATGAATCAGCGAAATTGTAGCCTCTCAGAAGCAGTTTGGTAATATACATTCTGCTTCTATTGTGTGGAACAATTTAAAGAGTATTGGTATTAAGTCTTCTTTAAATATCTGGTAGAATTCTGCAGTGAAACCATGAGGTCCAAGGCTTTTTGTTTGGTTGGGAGACTTTTAATGACTGATTCTATTTCCTTAGGGGTTATTGGACTATTTAAATGGTTTATCTGGCCTTAATTTAACTTAGGTATGTGGTACCTATCCAGAAAATTATCCATTTCTTTTAGATTTTCCAGTTTTGTGGAGTAGAGGTTTTTGAAGTATAACCTGATGATTCTCTGGATATCCTCGTTGTCTGTTGTTATGTCCCCCTTTTCATTTCTGATTTTGTTAATTTGGATGCTCTCTCTCTGTCTTTTGGTTAGTTTCAATAAGGGCTTGTCTATCTTGTTGATCTTCTCAAAGAACCAACTCTTTGTTTCATAAATCCTTGGTATTGTTGTCTTTATTTCTATTTTATTGATTTCAGATCTCAATTTGATAATTTCCTGGCATCTGTTCCTCCTGGGAGACTTTGCTTCTTCCTGTTCAAGGGCTTTCAAGTGTGCTGTCAAGTCACTAGCATGAGATTTTTCTAGCTTCTTTATGTGGGCATTCAGTGCTATGAATTTCCCTCTTAGCACTGCTTTCATAGTATCCCATAAGTTTGGGTATTTGGTGTATTCATTTTCATTGATCTCTAGGAAGTCTTTAATTTCTTTCTTTATTTCTTCCTTAACCCATTGGTGATTCAGTTGAGCATTATTCAGTTGCCATGAGATTGTAGGATTTCTGTAGTTTTTTCTGTTGTTGAAATCTAACTTTAAACCATGGTGGTCCGATAGAACACAGGAGGTTATTCCAATTGTTTTGTATCTGTTGAGATTTGCCTTGTGGACAAGTATGTGGTCGATTTTAGAGAAGGTTCCATGGGGTGCTGAGAAGAAGGTATATTCTTTTCTGTTTGGGTGGAATGTTCTGTAGATATTGATTAAGTCCATTTGAGCGATAACATCAGTTAAGTCCATTATTTCTCTGTTAAATTTCAATTTGGCAGATCTGTCCAGAGATGAAAGTGGGGTATTGAAGTCTCCCACTATTAATGTGTGGGGTTTTATATGTGATTTAAGCTTTAGTAATGTTGCTTTTACATATGTGGGTGCCCTTGTGTTTGGAGCATAAATGTTCAGAATTGAGACTTCATCTTGGTGGATCTTTCCTGCGATGAGTATATAATGTCCTTCATCATCTCTTTGGATTGATTTTAGTTTGAAGTCTATTTTGCTGGATATTAGGATGGCTACACCAGCTTGCTTCTTAAGACCATTTAATTGGAAAGTCTTTTCCCAGCCTTTTATTCTTAGGAGGTGTCTGTCTTTGAATTTGAGGTGTGTTTCTTGTATGCAGCAGAAAGATGGGTCCTATTTTCGTATCCATTGTGTTAGTCTGTGTCTTTTTATAGGTGAATTAAGTCCATTGATATTAAGGGATATTAATGACCAGTGATTGTTCGTTCCTGTTGTTATTTTTATTTTTTGGTGGTACTGTGTGTGTACTTCTCTTCTTTGGGGTTTACTGCTGTGGTGTTATCTATTGCCTGTGTTTTCATGGGTGTATCTGCCTTCCTTAGGTTGAAATTTTCCTTCTAGTGTTTTCTATAGGGCTGGGTTTGTGGTTAAGTATTGTTTAAATCTGGTTTTGTCTTGGAAGGCCTTGTTCACTCCATCTATGATGATTGAAAGTTTTGCTGGGTATATTTGTCTAGGCTGGCATCCTTGGTCTCTTAGTGTCTGCATTATATCTGTCCAGTTCCTTCTGGCTTTCAAAGTCTCCATCAAGAATCCGGGTGTTATTCTGATGGTTTTGCCTTTATAAGTCACTTGGCCTTTTTCCTTTGTTGCCCTTAATATTCTTTCTTTATTCTGTACGTTTAGTTGTTTAATTATTATGTGGCAAGGGGACTTTTTTGGGGTGTCTAGTCTGTTTGGTGTTCTATAGGCTTCTTGTATCTTCATAGGCATTTCCTTCTTTAAGTTGGGAAAGTTTTTCTTCTATGATCTTGTTAAATATATTTTCTGTGCCTTTGAGTTGGTATTCTTCTCCTTCCTCTATCCCTATTATTCGTAGGTTTGGTCTTTTCATGGTGTCCCAAATTTCTTGGATATTTTGGGTCATGACTTTGTTGGTTTTAGTGTTTTCTTTGACTGATGACTCTATTTCTTCTACTGTATCTTCAACACCAGAGGTCCTCTCTTCCATCTTCTGCATTCTGTTGGTTATACTTGCATCTGAAGTTCCTGTTTGTTACTCAGATTTTCTATTTCCAGCATTCCTTCTGCTAGTGTCTTCTTCATTTTTTCTCTTTCCCTCTTCAGATCTTGGATTTTCTCCCTTGCATTTTCATGATTTTCATTCAATGATTTATTGTTTTCTTCTGCTTTAATTGTTCTTTCCTCTAGTTTTTTATAGCGTTTTTCCCATTTTTTTGTTTGTCTGTTCCTCCACTTTATTTTTGATTTCTTCTATATAAGGCTCTTCATGATGTTACTTATAAGGTTGTTTTCTTCTTCTTCTTCAATTCCGTGATGTTCAGGTCTAGCTGTTGGAGAAGGGCTAGGTTCTGGTGATGCTGTATTGCTCTTCATTTTGTTGTGTGTACTTCTGCCTTGACGTCTGCCCATCTCCTCTTGTGTTCGTTATTGGTCTTAGCAGTGTACTTGGTCCAGAGAGATTTGACAGATTTAAGGAGCCTCTCTCTGGTCCAGATGGAAGCTCTGGGCCAGATGGGAGCGCTGGTCCAGATGAGAGTGCTGGACGGATAGGAGCTGGGGGGCTGGACTCTGAGTCTTGGGAAGTCCCTGGGGTCTCCTTATTATGTCCAGATGGGAGCTCCTCTTGTCCAGATGGGAGTTCCTCTGGTCTCTCTGGTCCAGATGGGAGTTCCGGGGTAGACGGGAGCTGGGGGATGGTCTCTGAGTCTCAGGAAGTGGCTGGGGTCTCTGGTCCAGATGGGATTTCCAGGGTGGACAGAAGCTGGGTGATGTTCTCTGAGTCTCAGGAAGTGGCTGGGTTCTCAGGCAAATGGGTGTGGGGGCAGTGTGTGGAGACTGCAGTGTCTGCCTGCAGTCTTGGAAAAGGGGAGCCTTCCTGCAGGGCCCACCGATTGGCAGGATACTGGGGCCAAGTTGGTCAGGTCCTCCTGGGGTGGCCCTTGCTCAGTGGTGGGACCCAGGTGCAGTTGCCTCTCTGACTATACCTAGGCACTCACCTCTTGTCCAGATGGGAATTCCGGGGCGGAAGGAATCTTGTTTTTCTTTTTTCTTTGTTGTTTTGTTTATAGACAGTCTCACTATGTAGCCCTTGATGTTCTGGAAGTCAATATGTAAAACTGAATGTCCTCCAAATCACAGAGATCCACCTGCTTCTACTTCCCAAGTTTGGGAATTATTAACATGCAGCACCATGCCTGGCTAACCAGATTTTTTAAAACATATTTTATTTTTATTATGTATCAATCTACATTTCTTTGTATGAGTAAGGTAAGTGCACCAGAGAGGTGAAGTACCTGTAGAGCTCAGAAGAAGGTGCCAGATTCCCCTGTGGCTATAGTTACAATTGGTTCTACACTAACATGTGAGTTCTAGGAACCAAATTAAGGTATGGACAAAGGCATCCAGTTCTTTGAAGCACAGAATCATCTTTCTTCCAAACTAGATTAGTTTTCAATATTTAGAATGGATTGCATATTTATGTTTGTTGTGTATTACGTGGCATTGATTGAAGACAGAAATGTATGCATGATCAATTAATTCCTGTAGTCAACAGAAGAATCAGGACAATGATAGGGGGATGGAAAGAAAATCCCTGAATTCAGAACTCTGGCTTCATAGGAAAGACATAAGAGAAGAAAATTTGAGAAGGATGAGTTATCTCCATTGTCATGATTATGATTTCTCAGAAAAAGTGATTTTGGAAATATTTCTCATCTTGCTGTCATCTGTAAAGCTTCAAAAGCAAAAAACAACACAAATAAACAAAACAATAAGATGTTCATGAGCTAAAGGTATTGACAATGTTTCTGTGATTGTAAATCAAAAAAAATAATGAATGAGGATATTGTAGGTTTTATAAAAGAAATCACATGTGACAACGATAAACCTTTGTTTATTTACATTTTGTTATTTAACTCTGTCCATGGATTTAGAATGATAGTTTTCTGTGTGAATATTGATTATCTACCCCAAAAGTATGTGAAAAGGTTGTGTCTTGGGAGACTTTTAGAAAGTTTATCTAAATTTACAGTGTTGCCCAAAACAAGGTACTCTATTGACTTCCTCAAATATTACTCATTTGTAACTGTCAAGAAATTATTTCCCATTGCCTCCAAAATAAAAGAAATCTACACTTCTCTCTAGGAGATAGTAGCTTTCCCCCATGTTATAAAGATTAACATTAATACCAACCATAGTTCTGCCACTTTTAATAATATATATAATTATAATTTTTCATTTACATACATGACTCTAATAGACTAAAGAAATAATTCCAGCTATTTTAAATGTGAATATGCTTTCTTCCCTTGTTTGTATTCAAACTCATGTTGTCTTGACCACAAGTGTCTGTGAAAGATAGTTTCAGGAGAGGGAGAAAATAAACAAACAATAACATCACTTGAATTGCATAATGTTTCCAGTGATTTTGAATAATTTTAAAAGTCTCAATCAATAATTATTCTGAAGTTTTTCACATGCATTTGTTTGCTATGTGCTGCATAGTGATGTTACCTGTGGACACCTAGCACTGGCTATTCTTCTTTGGAATAAGAGTTCCTTGGCCAGCTTCTTAAATCCATTTCTCTAGTGGGTAGCCATCCTAGCCTTGGCCTGGAAGTTCCAACCCCCACTGAAGCAGCGGTAATGGTCACGCCCACAAGGTGGGGCAGAGGGAGGAAGCTGAAGACCCAGGATCAAGAGGAGAGGTCTCTCTTGGTTCTGGGACCTTTGAAGCTGGAGATAGACCAAGCAGAGTTCTCCAGAGAACACTGTCGGACTGCGCCATACCTTTGCCAGACCCTACAGCCTATCCCTTCATTTGTAAGTTACCCCACAATATAAACCTCCCTTTTAACTACGTGGAGTGGCCTTAATAATTTCACCAATACATTTCTGTGTTTTGCTCAGGCTCTGTCCATTCCCTACTGTTCACAGAACAGAAGGCAGAAGAGGTGGCTGTTAAGTCATGTGTGACTCTGTATGGATTCCAGTTAGGATGAGTCACATTGTGCTGACCCATGTAATATCCCACCTTCTGTACCCTAACTCATCCCCACCAGCTACATTATGCACAAACTAGGATTTCTAAAATGAACAGAACACATTTAATGAATTCAAAATTTGGAGAACTGTAACCATCCCCTCCCTAAAGACTAATGTAATTTATTATTATTATTATTATTATTATTATTATTATTATTACTAATTCTTTAACATCCACATATTATTCTTTCAAAAGGCCTGTACAGAATCCTGATTTTTGGAACCTTTGAACTAAATATCTATCCATGATTTGGCAACACATCTTTTGTCTATGTACATTCTAGAATTCATGTGTGGGTTTTGTTAATTATTATTGAAATGAACAGTGAAATTCAGCTGAAGAGGTTTATGAACCTGATATCAGCACCCATCCACACCCCATCTCTCTATCTATATCCACCCCTAAACTTCAACTACCCACCCTACCTCAGCTTCCTTTTCTCCCCTCACAACTTTGTCAAACAAAGCCAGCTGGTTGACTTTTTGTCAACTTAACACAAACCAGGGTCATAAAGGAACAGAGAATCTCAACTGAGAAAATGTCTCAATCAAATTCAACTGTAAGAAGCTTTGTAGGGCATTTCCTTGATTGATGTCTCATGTGGGAGCTACCCCTGGGCTGATGGTCATGGGTGCTATAAGAAGGCAAGAAGCTGAGCAAGCCATGAGACCAAGTCAGTAAACAGCATCCACCATATCATTGCCTCGGTTCCTATCCAAGTTCATACCGGACCTCACTAGATGGTTGACAGCAGCAAACATTTCCTTCCCACCATGCTTTTGTCATAGTGTTCTATCAGAGCAAAAGAAACCCTATGATAGGCACCACACTAATGGCCACTAAAATCCCATTTGTCTCCTTTCCACTGTCATTGTGCAAGGCGATGATGCCATCTGCCTTCTTTACAACATGGGAATGATTTCTCCCAGAGTTGCAATTAAAACAGAAACAGATCAAAACTCAACTGAATTGTCATTTTTTTCATGATATTTGACATGACATATCGTCACATTTTTTTCTTCTTTCAGTTGCTTCACAAAGGTATAAAAGTATAAATGAGAAATACCAAGGGGGATAAGCATTTTAGACTCCACCTTGCTCTTAGAAAATTATTTTCCATAAGTATTTCTATATTTATATTATGTCTCCACAGCCTATTTAAAAAGTAAACTCATAGGGCTAATATTAAAATTCCACTGTGTATAGTTTTCCTTAAAATAAAAATTTTAAGAAATGGAAATTAAGCATCATGGGATTGCCTTTTCAACTTCATTTTCTTATTCTTACATAGAAATGGACATCTGAATTTTTATGATTCTTGATTTTAAATAACATTAAAAATACAGAATTTTTCAATTTTCCTTTTTCTATATTGCCCTTCTTACCTTTGGGATTTATGTTTCACTACTTAAGTACATTCATGTATGAAAAATTTTCAGATTTTATATTCAACAAAATTATATTATCAAAATAATGTTGGGAATGAACATTTCTATTTTAAATGATTTTTCTGTCTTTTTTTTCTTTTAATTTTTTATTAATTTATTTTCTCAGATATTACAACTCAACTCCAGTTTCTCCTCCCTCATCTCCTCCCAGTTCCCTCACCCCAGATCTGCATCCACTTCTCCTCTGTTTCCCTTCAAAAAGCACAGGCCTCCCAGGAACATCAACCAAATCTGGCACATCAAGGTGCAGTAAGACTTGGTATATACCCTCATATTAAGACTGGACAAGGCAAACCAATAAGGGGAAAGGGTCCCAAAAGCTGGCAAAAACAGTCCCTGTTACCTTTGTTAGAAGTCTTAAAACACACACACACACACACACACACACACACACACACACACACACCAAGCTATGATACCATAACATATGCAGAAGTCTTAAGCCAGACAAATGCAGTCTTCCTAATTGGGAGTTCAGTCTGTGAGTCGCTATGAGCCCAGGTTTGTTGATTTTGTGGTTTTTCTTGTGGTGTCCTTCACCCTTCAGACTCCAACAAAACTTCTACCCTTCTACTGCAGGATTCACAGAGTTCTGACTAGTGCCTAATGTCTGTGAATCTCTGCATCAGTTTCATCAGTTTTTTCAGTCATTTTAAATGCTAGACAATCATATGCCATGCATATCCAATGATTTATTTAGTTACTCAGTTAGTTATTTGGTTATTTCCTTAGGTTTTTTGTTTATTTGTCAAGACAGGTTTCTCTGCATTGCTTTGGCTGTCCTGGAACCCACACTGTATACCATGCTGGTCTGAAACTCACAATGATACCCTTGCCTGTGTGTAATTCACATTAGCTTCACATGCTCCCATAAAAGTTTGGAAGTCTCATTAGGATTGTAAAACTTGCATCAGAAATTATCAGATAATTATATTGTCCAGGAATTCTAGCCCCTGGGAGTGTGGTCTGGGCTGCCAGCATCCATTCTCTCTCTCTCTCTCTCTCTCTCTCTCTCTCTCTCTCTCTCTCTCTCTCTCTCTCTCCTTTCTCCTCTCTCTCTTACACACACACACACACACACACACACACACACACACAAAATGTTTGTGATTCCTGTCATGTTAAGTAATCACATACTCACAGTCAGGTACTGGCCATTTATGTCTTTTCTTCCTACAACTGTGTGAATCGGGAACTCCCAGTCCACCCTTAAAAACAAAGCAAAATCATGCTTCTGAATTTACTCTTTTCAGGTTGTTAATATTTCATTATTTTGTTAGTAGCATTAACTGCCTTGGTGAAATATTTAAATTTGTTTAAATAAAAGCAATTTTGAAGACTGGAATGGAGACTTTGGGGTCAAGTTTGGAATCCAGGCTTCCAAGAGAAGACTCTGTTCTCATTGTTTACTCTCCTTTTCTATTTGTGACTAGTTTCAACCAGATTTCTTAATGCCCTGAAACTGTAGAAAAATAGAGCAGTCAATGTTGCTGAATTTGGAGATTCAACTCAGGCTGAAGCCAGTCTACTCTGAATATACCCAGGAGAAATTGGCAGTATTGGCAAAGGACATATATCCTGTGTACCAGCCTAGAATATATCTGGTGTTGTGAGGATACATGCAATGTAGGGGGATGTGTATTCACTAGGCAAGGTCCAGGCACAGAAATCAATGCTCTTATAAGATAGAGAAAGGGACATGGTATGTACTCACTCATAGTAGGATACTAGATGTAAAACAAAGATGACTAGACTGCTACACAACTCCATGGAGGCTACCTAGAAAATGGGACACTAGGAGAGACACCGGGTTCACCCAATGGGATACTAGGAGAGACACAGGGTTCGCCCAATGACAGAGAAATGGATGAGATCTACATGAACAACCTGGATGACAGTGGGAGTAATGAAGAGCAAGTTTCAAGGGAAAGAGAGCTTAAGAGAACAGGAGTTCCCAGCTGGATCAAGAACAGAAAGGGAGAACAAGGAATAACAGACCATGACAAATGAAGACCACATGAGAACAGGAAGAAGCAAAGTGCTAGAGAGGTCTCCAGAAATCCACTGATGGAAGTGGATGCAGAGATCCTTGGCCAGGCCCCAGGATCCAGGAGTCCAATTTTCGAGAAAGAGGAGGGACTGTAAGAGTATGAATTGTTGAGACCAAGATTGGAAAAAGCACAGGGACAAATAGCCAAACTAATCGAAACACATGAACTATGAACCAAAAGCTGTGGAGCCCCCAACTGGATAAGGCCCTCTGGATAAGTGAGACAATTGAATAGCTTGAACTGTTTGGGAGGCACCTAGGCAGTGGGACCCAGACCTGTCCTTAGTGCATGAGCTCGCTGTTTGGAACCTTACACAGGGACACTTTGCACAGCCTGGAAGGAGGGGACTGGACCTGCCTGTACTGAATCCACCAGGTTGAATTGAATCCCCAGGGGAGTCTTGTCCCAGGAGGAGATGGGATTGGAGAGGAGGGCCAGGGGGAAGGTCTGGGTGGGGGTGGGAGGTAGGAGGACAGGGGAACCCATGGCTGATGTGTAAAATTAAAACACAAATATATAATAAATAAAAAAAAGATTTGCCATTATTTCCTTTTAACACTCTTCCATTCTGATGAGACACGCTCTACCCAACACCCTCCCATCTAGTGTATTTAAAAGCATTAAACTCATATTCTAGAACCTATGTATCCTAGCACATTTGGCTTTGATTGTATGGATATTATGTGCTAATGGCTGGGGATGCTGGAGAGAGTATGTAGAAAGTCCCAGCAGCTTTTCCAGGAAAATGACAGGCGACTCTTGAAGAACAATAAAATCCCCATGGCAGAAAAGTACATGTGATTTCACATATTTTGGTTTCTACCCTAAAATGTCCTGGATAGTTATTGGTGCTCTTCTAGTATCTTTGAAAGCAGTGCTATAACCATAATAACCAGGAAACAAGCAATAGGTGAGAGTTTTATAGAGGGTGTTATGAAGTGAGACATCCTTAAATCCATGCTATAAATACAGAATATTATCCACAGAAAATTATACTCTAATCTATTAAATCACTCTGCAGCAAAGGTGGTGAAGATTTCAGAGATGAAACTCCTTTGGAAACCTCATTTCTGTTCTCAGTTCCCTGAGGTCCCAGCCTATGCCAGCCTTTCCTTGCTGACATCAGAGGAACAAGTTCTCTCCCCTTGCTGAGACTCTTTTCAGCTTTCTTCCTTCAAACATAACTTGTAATTTTGACACAGACCACACCATAAGGTCTGTTTATCTACACTACCCCTTTTCCTTCCTTCCTTCCTTCCTTCCTTCCTTCCTTCCTTCCTTCCTTCCTTCCTTCCTTCCTTCCTTCTTTCTTTCCTCCCATCCTTCCTTCCTCCCTTTCTGCCTGCCAGCCTTCTTTACTACTTTGCTTCCTTTCATTCAGAATCTGACCTCAGGAGATTGAAAATATTATCTATGACTTCTTAAATCTTACAGAGAGACCTTAATTTTAACAGAACCAAAAGTAGCTTCATCATCCTATGGCCTTTGTAACTGATTAACTTTTCCTTGTCTCTACCATTCCTCTCTAACATATTATCTTTGGTTAATATTACAGACTTTTAAGAAAAGTTCATAAAAACAGGTTGTTTTTGTTCAATAGATGAGAAACATGTATTATTTATTTTGTTTTACATAAATTTGAGTTAATAAGCAGCAATGCTTCTGTTATAGATAAGGAAAAATAGTAACAGTCTTCCTTACTTTGTGAAGATTAGGAGATGAGGTTAAGGAATAAACAAAAATAATTTAATTTTAAAATCTATTTAGTATACATATAATTTTAACATTTATTGATGACAAATTTGAATAAAAGGGTACAGTGCTGGCTAATTTTTTTTTTAGCGAAGTAATCACACAGCTAAAGTGATGGACCATGGTTAAGAGTACTTGCTGTTCTTCCAGAGGACCCAGGTTGGGTTTTGAGGAGCCACACGGTGTCCTAGAAACATCTGTAAGTTGAGTTCAGTTTTAGAGGATCCAACATTCTCTTTTGGTCTCTGTGAGTACCAAGCATGCACCTAATACACAGACATGCATACATGTAGGTGAACGAATAAAAATAACTAAGTAACTCATGAATAGACATAGAAATGGGCTCAATGGTAATATCAGTTGTCTGCATGATGACACTGGTCTGCTAATGAACACTTTTGTTAAGTTTAAATCATCCCTTGTCAGTGAAAATATGATATGTTTTTAACATGCTTCAGGAGCAAATGCTCCACAAGATGGATGAAAAAGAGGAACATCTGCAGGACATGGCTCTGAGGTCCCATCCCACCACTGCCACAAGCAGGAGGTCTTTCTGTTCTCACTAGATGAATACTAATTATAACCACAGTCCTTCAGAGCTCAGATATTACATAGTAGACCTGTGTGCCCCCTTGGTGAATATAGATTTATGTCAATGGGTGTGACAGTAAGGACTGTTGCAGGAGTGGTTCTTGTCCAACTGTATTTGAACTTGTACCTCTTCCCATTGGGTGATCAAAACAACCTTTTGTTGCTGTTCCTTTACAGGTTCCTAACCATACTATAGATTTAATTAATTTTGTAATATAAGCATGGGTTTATTATGCTTTATAAGTGTCTATGTTTTATAAGCTCCTATGAATGCTGCCTGCTCAGCTTAAATGAAAGCAAGTGGGCAGTGACTTGTCCAGAGACCAGGAACAGGGATAACATCAACACCAAGCTCCAAGCCCAAGCATGACATTGTTTATTTTAAACAACTAAACAAACCTTCAACAAGGTGGCATTGGCAGTTGAGTAGCTATTATTTATGTTGCTATACATTGATGTCATTTTTGGTGAAGACATATGAATACAATTGTCGTTGTTTAAAAATCAGCTCAGGAAAGCAGAGTACATGTTCTACAGTAAATAGCTCAAGAGGACAAAGTGTTTGCCTGAAGAATGACAGGCTGTTCAATGGAGATTCATTGGAAACAGTTGCTTTTGAAAATAATATATCTCTGTAATAAACTCATCATCCTTAATACTATTCTTCCCTTATCTTTCCATTCTTTTCCTTCTACATCCACCCTATACTTTCCAAAATATCTGGTCTGCTTCCTGGGTTAATTGCTTGATCTTGTATTGAGTATTGACTTCAATTTATGAAAATAAAACAAACAAAAATACCCAATAAAATGTAAATCAGCACCTGCAAATTAAAAAAAAAAATCACTTTGTTCTTAGACATTCTAGAATGTCCTAAGGGCTTCCTCACAGTATAATTTATGGTAGTTTTTTGCTTAAAGCAAAATTTAGCAAACATTTCTAGAAAGATTTATAATTTCTTTATTTGATTGTGAGGCCTTAATCAAGGAACCAATAATGTAGTATTAACTGGTGTGAAATAAGTGCATCATGGCTTGCACACAAAGGACTAATAGAAACTAATAAACTTAAAAAATGCTTTGGAGCAGAACAAGTAAATAAGAGAGTAAATTTGATTGTTTTATTTGCTTACTCAATTGATAATTTTGAAAGCTCTAAATCACACTTCCATATGCAATCAGAGAGCATAGAAAAATAAACTCACACTCTACAAACTCACAGGTTCAAGTCTAACCAGTGAAACATGAGAGTGCATCTCAGACAAACACCCATCTGCTCTGCAGTTAAAATTGAACTTTTGTGTTTAAACTTCATAGAGTTACACCTGAAATTCAACATACACATTTTCATCATTTAATCACTACTCAGCTATTGTTTGTTTTACTAATAATATAATATTCAAGAATTACTGTTGGTCGGAAATATTTTTAAAATATTTATTTGGAAGTTGATTAGAGAAAAACAAGATTGCACACACATAGAAGGTTTTTTAATGAGTGGAAGTGGTGAGTCTAAGGATTACTTATATATATATATATGTATGTATGTACGTATCTGAGGATTATATACAAATTAGGAGAAGTCATCCTCTGGCAAGAATTAAATAAATTGTCTCCATATGTGAGTGTTTTAGTGCTCATAACAATGAGAATACAGACCCATCTGTGGAACTCATTTCTTTACCTGAATTGTGCTATTGATATTAAATTTAAACTTTTTATAACCAAGAAAAAGTTTTGGACTTGAAAATTATTTTAGTGAAACATATTCATTGAATATTTCATATTAAAATTGCAATTCACATGTAGCATTTAGGTCTTGGTCATATATAAATTAGGAAATACAAGCAGTCAACATTGCTGTTCCTGACACAATCATGCCAACTGTGCCCTTTCTTGTGTATAATGTCACCAAACTAGCTTGCCATGATCATGGGATTAGAAGTCAGTGTAGGGTAATGTTCCTGAATTCCTCTCTTTGGGGTACTCAGGAACATTACACTCCACTGAATTGTTATCCAGTGGATTTAAATAAATCACATAAACCTGCTAATACTGACAATCAGACTGTTCTGAAAATCAAAAACTGCTCAATAAAAGGATCAGTGAAGGCAGGTTAATCACACACACAAACCTCAATGCTCTGCCCGCGTCTTCAGTTCATCGTTTTGCTGGCAGCTGAAAAACTCTGGTCTTCTGCTCCAGAAGACAGTGAAAATTCTAGAAGATGAAGGTTTTTCTCCTAAATGTTCTAGTCTGTTTGGTGTCTGCCACTGAGGAACCTTTACCGGTACAAGGATGGACTTTCAGGGGGTTATGCAAAAGTACAAAAGTGACAAAAAGTCACAAAAGTGACTGTGGTGAATTTACTACTTTTTAACCTGACAATCAATGTGGTTTGATGAAAGTATTGTTTCCAACCTTTTGTACAGTAATATTGTCGATGTTTCAAAATTATTTGTTTTAGTTCCAAGTTTATAATGACCTCATTTGAGCTTCCTATAATGCCTAATTGCATTTTTATTGGGTAAAGAAGGCAAAAAAAAAAAATCACTTTTTAAAAAATGCCATGTTTTTTCTTAATTTCATTTACACTTTAGCATAATTAACTATATGTTCATTGTTGAAGGTTAATATACAATTGTATGAAATATTTCACTACCCTAAAAGAATTCAGGAATGAATTGTGATAAAAAATAATAGAAAATTTAAACAAATCTAACACCTGCATGACAAGCTCATTGTATGGCAGGTATTTGAGGCATGGATTTCTTAGGTGTTAGAGTGGTCCTACTATGGACAATATGTAGGATAATATTGACATGAATTATTATCCTATGATATTTCCAATTATATATATGTTTATATATATATATATATATTTTCAAATAACAAGTCAGGCATTTTTTAATGAAGGAACAAAAGTATATGATAATGGTGTTATCTCATTACATATGTGATCAATTTTTATAACACTAACAAAAATAAGGTTCTACTTCTTTAGTTGAAACTCTATAATTTACTATTTCCAACCATTGTTCTATTTTAAATTTTTACTAATTTTATTTTGTCATTTTATGTATCTGTGTTTGCTCTGCATGCTTATGTACATGAAGCCCTCACAAAGGCCATATGATAGCCTCAGAAACGCAGTTACTAGAGGATGTGTGCCAACATATGGTTCTGTGACTCGAACCCAGATACTCTGACTGGTGATTGTAATTCATATTAATGTTTAGATTTCAGGGAATTTTAGAACCATCTACTTAGCATCCAAATCTACGAGTGTGACGGGAAAAAATAGTGAATTCAGGATGTTGATGCGTAAAGTGAAGTTTTTCGAGAACTACACATTCATGAGCATGGCATTCTATGTCTGGTAAGAAAATTATCTCAAGTAGAGGAAGCAGTTTGCTGAAAGGAGACTCAAGGCATTCCCAATATATTTCTGAATTGGGAAGATAATATGGATCTAATAATAATTCAAGGAAAACTGTAGTAGAGGCTCATTGTGCTAAAAGTATTAAACTTTAGCCATCAGCTCTTCATGTTTTAATTTTTCTACTTCAATAGTAAAAATATAAACTCAGGGAGTAAAAAATATATTTCTGAATAAAACTGATGTTTGCTGAAAGTGAAATTTTGATGAATGTGAATATAAGTAAAGGAAAATCAGAGATAGTAAATATCAAAAAAGCAGTGTTTATAACCTCACCATGAAAAATGTTCCTCCTCTTAAAAACCATCCTCATAGTTGGATACCTGCCATTTCATCAATGAGATCACTGGCATACTTTTGTGACATGGGAAATCATATAGATAATAAGTCTGAAGCCCAATTCTGTCCACACATTTTGTTTTGTTGGGCACTGTAATTCCTTCTACACCTTAAATGAATCACCAAACAAAAATACCATTAATGAAAATATTTACAAACCATGGAATAGCATGACAAAACCAGAGACATGGCATCTCCCATGCCTTACTTTCAGCAAGATTATTATTGAGACAAAAACACATGGGGGATAATAAGTGTTAAATAATGAATGGTTATTATTTATTATATTGTTTTTAGGGAAAATACAAAGTGCCGACTACACACAGTTTGGGCAGACAAATTTCTATTTAAGTTTTGTGCTATGACATGTGAGTATCTGGTTGAGAAGTGGTGGTGTTATTTTGATTTTCTGATCATTATCAGGAACATCTTTAGCACATAACGGGTCCATTGTGTGTCAAGTTACAGCATTATATGACTTTGTAAAGTGCCTCAAAGATAGTGAGGATGAGTTCATTGTTGGGGTCTGGGTGTTGCGTAGACCAAATCTACACTCACCCTGACATCGAGGGGGGTGGAACCAGAAGTGAGTAAATTCTCCATTATCTGCCTTCCACAATCATGAAGAAAAAATACACATATGAATCTCTTTATGTGGTACAAAAGATTAACAAAAAAAAATGAATTAAATACAAGTTTTTCTAAATTTGGTCAAATACAAACATGCACATGACTTTTGCATTTTATGTTAGAAGTTATGAAAAGGTTTCCCAGATTTAATAATTTGATGCAAAAATGGTAATATATTTTGTAATGTCATAGCCTTAACTGGGATTATTGTGAAAGAATTGATTTACAATGTTGTTTTAGAAATAATACAATTAAAAATTAATATTAGATGTATACAAATAGCATTATATGGACTAAAAGACTTACATTCTTGAATAAATATAAATTACATTTATCTTTTGAGTTATTGTTCCTTGCAAATGTAATTATAATTAATACATATATATTATATATAATTAATATACAATATGTAATAATATAATAAATATAACCATGTGATGATAATCATTGAGAAAATGTCATGAATTTGAAGGAGAATGTTGAGGGAAATACACTACAATTAGAAGGAGGAAAGGGAAGTTGTAAAAGGATATAACAATATTAAAATCTCAAAATAAATGATAAATAAGTAAAAAGGAGAGTCTAAATAGGTTCTGATGAAGAAAAATTTTTTTCTTAGCAGCCTCAAGTAAAGTTTATATTTTGATACATTTTGTCTGGAACAACACCATCATATTCAAACCAACTTTATCAATAAATTCAGGGACACACAGATTCTGACAGGAGTCCTGGGTATGTAAATCTCATATGGAGAACATTTTTTTTCTGTTTGTTAATTGCAATATAAATGTGTCCCTGCATTTTGTTACATAATGTATTAGGGTAGAAAGGTATTTGCTCATGTGTTTTCAAACATAGTCTAATTGTGTGAAATTCATGTTGAATTGTACAACATAAAAATATTAGAAATAATTTTAATAGTCTTGATTTTTAAATCACCATCTTAGATATAATGGTATGTAAATTTATGTATTGATCTTCAGAAAGAATGTTTGACATGAATTCATAATGATTTGTCTGACTAACATCATTGGGGAGGGTGGGAAAAGGTAATAGGATTTACCAACTGATGACAACTTGATGAACTCAGATTATAACAAACATCTCTTCTGACTTTTCCTCCATGAAATGCAGCAAAGAGACCATATATCACTGAAAAAATATGGAAAGAATATGTGAACCTGATACGTTACTATGAAATCCCTGTTGGAAATATTCAAAATGTCTATGAAGAAGGTAAGTCCGTTTCTGTAAATTAGCCTGAAATTAGAGCAAGTCACAAAGATTCTTGTTTTCATCTAAGCAATGTAAAATCCTTACAGAAGGTATGAAGGAAATCCAATTACATTTTTAACTTTTCTCCTTTTTTTGGTTGCACTTCACAGATCCTTGTCCTAAATGGGAGTATTGACCCCTTAGTTGAAATATGATGTTCCTTGCTGTTCTTGATTCATTGGAATTAAATTTTGAGGTCGATTCAATTGTGTAAACACAAAGTATTCATAGTTGACACTCAGGAACTTCTGCATACTCCCCTGTTATCAAAAATCATTATTGGCTTCATATATGATTAAATGTCTTGATTTCACATATTGCCAAAATGTTTTCAATAAAGTACCTAATGTGCATCATGCAGTGGATACTACCAGGAGCTGAGATAGTGGCTGCCTTGTCACTCTGTTATGAAAAAGAGTAGTTCGTGAATTTTGAAACCTAACAGCTAGAAATTTATAAACTCTCTGGGGATCTCAAGTAATTTATTTAATTTTTCTGTGTTTATCATCAGAATATTTAGAAAAAATCTTTTTTGAATGTTTGAAACATCAGTTGTGTATCATCATTCATAGCACTAGATAGGGAAGGGTGGATACCCAGCTTACAGCCATGTCAACATCTCAGAATTCACTTGACAGTCAGGTGCAGGGAGGTACTGTCTCAAGGATAGAATGTAAGGTAATAGAGGAAATATACTTTTAACACTTAAATGATTGCATATTCATATATATCCAGGCAAACGACATGCATGGTTTAATGCACACACATACAGGAGTTAGGATATCATCACTAGACACATGATATTGTACCATGTTCTGAGGAAATACAAAGAAGTTCATCATTTTTTAAAAAAAATTCATATAACTATATTCTGATTACTGTTTCTCTACCCCAACTCCTCCTAGATCCCCTCTACTTCACCACCTACTAGAATCCACACACTTTCTGTTTCTTTCTAATTAGAACACAAATTAATGTTTAATTTAATACATAAAATCTCATACAGTAGAGTGTTCTGTGGGTGTCAGTTGTTATAGGACACATGGGATTTTGGTTGAAGCTGAAATAAGAGAGGGAAAGTGACAACAGCATTAGCCATGGTAACTTGAAAGAGGGTGGATGGTGAGATGTGTATGTGCATCTTATGGGGCCCACACCATCTGTTTTCATGAATACAAACATTGTCCCTCTCTTTATGGCATTCAGTGCTGGGAGTGATAATGCACACAGACACTCCAGATATTATTTTCTGATTAGTGTTGATTTAAAATCATATTTCAGTATACAAAGAGCAACCGACAAATAAAATCCCTAAGAGTTAAGGTTTTGTTGTCTGGTTACCCTTTTCCCTTCAATTAGTATCCACTTATGAGTGACTACAAACTGTGTTTGCCCTTCTGAGTCCTGGTTACCTCACTCAGGATGATATTTTTCTAGTTCCATCCACTTGCCTGCAAAGCTCATGATGTCATTGACTTTTTACTGCTGAGTGGTAGTCCATTGTGTGTATGTGCAATATTTTCCTCATCATTCTTTGGTTGAAGGGCATCTAGGTGGTTTCTAGGTTCTGGCCACTAAGAAAAATGTTGCTATAACCATAGTTGAGCATGTGTCCTAGTTGAATGATTGAAGGTTTCTTGGGTATATGCACAAGAGTAGTATTGCTGGATCCTGAGGAAGATTGTCCCCCAATTTTCTGAGAAACTGCCTACAGATCCAGAGAGGCTAGATAAGAAAGAGGACACCAAGAGGGACACATGGATGGTCCTGGAAAGGGTAAATAGATGAGATCTTCATAAGTAGACTGGGAATGAGTGGGGCAGTAGAGGGTTGGGGATGGGTAATGAGAACCTAAGGGAATGGTATATTGAGCTGGAACAGGAAGGGAGGGGGAATACAATGGAAGAGATACCATAATAGAGTGAGACACCAAGAGGATAGAGAGAAACAGGGTTCTAGGGAAGTTACCAGGAATCCATAAGGATGACCCCACCTTAGACTACTAGCTTTAGAGCAGAGGGTACCTGAACTACCATACCCCAGTAATCAGATTAGTGAATACCTTAGCTGTCATCATAGCACCTTCACCCAGTAACTGATGGAAACAGATGCAGAGATCACAGCCAAGCACCAGGCAGAACTCCAAGTGTCCATTTGAAGAGAGAAGAGGGATTCTATGATCAAGGGACATCAAGATCATTATGGAGAAACATACAGAGACAACCAAACCAAACTAGTGGGGACTCAGGACTGTAGACCAATAGCTGTGGATCTTCCATGGGACTGGACTGGGCCCTCTGTATATGTGAGATACTTATGTAGCTTACTCTGCTTAAAGGATCCCCTGGCAGTGGGATCAGGATCCATCCATAGTGCCTGAGTGGACTTTTTGGAGCCCACTGCCTATGGTGTTACACCTTACACTGCCTTGGTAAGAGTTGAGGCAGTATGTATAAATATATTATACATGGTATATAAAGTACATTTATATTTTTATTATATCATATTTTTATATAATATAATTGTATAGCATACAGATTTAATTGATAATGGTTTAATTATTTATAGAAAATATATAATACATTGAATTATAGTTTAATGTTATTATAAATACATTTAATACACACACACACACACTCACATATATCAAACATG
Organism: Onychomys torridus; assembly: GCF_903995425.1. Classification (NCBI taxonomy): domain Eukaryota; kingdom Metazoa; phylum Chordata; class Mammalia; order Rodentia; family Cricetidae; genus Onychomys; species Onychomys torridus. Next base: position 16,482,681 of record NC_050445.1, read on the forward strand.
TAGTTGTTCTGTAGTGATTTGAATAGGAATAGCCCCATTAGGCTCAGACATTTGAATGCTTGGTCATTATGGAGAGATGCTACTTAAGAGGGAATAGATGGTTGGATTTGTTGCAGTATATGTGGCCTTGGTGGAGAAAGTTGTCACTGGGGGTGTGATTTTTGGTTTCAAATGCTCCAGTCAAGCCCAGTGTCTCTACATGATACACTCAAATCAGTATGTAGAACTCTCAGTCCCTTCTCTAGCACTATCCCTGCAGGTGGCACTGCTAACCACCATGTTGGTAATGGACTAAATCTCTGAAACTGTAAGCAAGTCTCAATTAAATGCTTTCCTTCATCAGAGATGGAATCATCATGGTGACTCTTCAGAGCAATAAAATGTTGACTAAGACATGTACGATAAGTGTTTTCTCTTGTTCCTCATTAGAATTAAAAAAAGATTCTAAAATAACAAAAACAAAAATGGGTTTGATTGTTTGTTTGTTAGTAGAAGTTGTCCAAGTGAATTAAGATGAAAAGGAGTGTCTAGAAAGTTCCACAAATAAAAAAAAAAAAATGGGTCACCAGTGAAAATATGTTTGCGGTAGCAATTTAGTGATCATGAAGGCTCTCAGATATCCAGACAATTGTAGAGTGTGGGTGTGCATAAATTTGTGTCCAGCTCCAAGAATCCTTCCTATCATATATAAAACTCCCGATTTGATATTTACCTTGCAAGTGTGTGGCTGTGCTGGTGTCCTCTTGCCACACTGTTTCCTTCTCTTTGCCTAAATTGAGATTTGTTGTATGAAAGAAAGAAATCCCTGAGAAAAAGTAAAGGAAACCACTTTTCCTTTCCTTCAGCAACACCTGCAAAGCTTGCTGCATCTAGTTTGGCCAGTAGAGAGCACAAATCTCCCATTCATGAGCAATGCATGGCTCTGTGCCCTGAATCCTACAAAAGGAAATAATGACCCAGATTGACATTTTGAAAACACATGAGTCAATACCCTTTAGTATTTTGAAAATCCCAGCCTCTCACTCTGATATGTTAACTATTGATATACCAAAAATAAAGTCAGAAGTTAAACACACACACACACACACACACACACACACACACACACACACAACCATGAAACAGAAGTGAAATGGGTTTGTTATTGGTTAAACATGAGTATATGGGTACATTTTTGCTTTAAAATGTGGTTCTACTTTTAACCCAGAGTAAGAAACACAAAGGGAGCTACAGAATTTTCTGTCACATCACGGGTGCAGTATTTATGTCCTTCACATCAGCCCAGGACTCTACCTCTGCAGCTCTGATATGAGTGGCAAACCCACATCAGTGAAACCAGTCTGAGAACAACAGCTGAAAGCAGAGTGTTCCCATTGCTGGTGCTTGCCATGCCTCCTGCTCAGAAGCCCTGACTAGGACAACAGTCAGGAGGCTACATTGTTTACACTCCTGTGCCCTGGGCTGCTCTGAGCATTCAGGTTGCCATGGCAAATGCTTGCTGAGGAGATTAGTATTATGACATGGCTGCAGTTCAAGATTACTGAGGGAGAATTGGGGTTAACCTTTGATTGAGAGCAACAGCCACTGGTATAGGTTGCCTATATCCAGGTCCATGAGCCCACACATGCACACAAGTGGAAAAACTAATTGGATTTATTTGTCAAGAAAAAACAAAACAAAAACATGAAGTTGAAATGAAGATGGGAGATACTTGGCAGAGATTCTTGGGAAGGTGGAGAGTGAGGGCATATATGAATAAGATGCAGTATAAACAATTATGAAAATTAAAAATACAATATATAATCCCCTTTCATAAAACAGACACTGCTAATTGGGTAGAAATTTGCAAATACCTCATCAATTCCTCAATTTATTGTCATGAAGTTTTTTAACTGGTCCTTAATTATTATTTTTTTTATATTCTCCTCTCTTACTCAGGGCTCTATTGCTGTGAAGACAAAGGACTATTGTAAGAAAAAGTGTTTAATTGGGCTGTTGCTTACAGTTTTAGAGGCTTAGTCTATTATCATCATGGCAAGGAGCATGGCTGTAGGTATGGAGCTGGAGCAGTATCCAAGAGCTACATCCTGGTTCCTAAGTTATGATCTTAAAGTTTAAACTCTTGCTGACAGTACATTGTAGATAGTACTTGGAGGCATTGAGCTGGAACTAACCCAGAAGCATCTTCCTTAAGGACTGGCTCACATAATACCTAAGGTGCTTTGCAAGTATTCAAGTGAGAAAAACAATCAATAATCCTATTCAGCTATAAATCCAATGAGACACCACAATGATCACAATGGCATAAAAGTCCAAAAGTGGCACTTATATTTTGGGGAAACACACTGGTATCTATTTGAACTTATGATCTATTTATTGTGAATATTATATGTGAATAGTCTGTTTACATAATTCCTGTGATGAACCACTTCAGCCCTTCTCCTGTCTCCCTAACCCTTCTAAAATTCATTGCTACTTCTTTGTTATTGTTACACACATACATATGTAAATGTATGTTGTGTGTATGTGTGACTAAATCCATAAATAAAAGTGACCATGGGATTCCCTTCCCAAATAATATGTCTACAACACAATCTCTACTTCTAAGGCTTAGGAAATCCCACAGAATATATTGCAGAATTGTCTTATGAGAAAGATGACCAGGACACCTGGTCTGAGGTTGCATCTTCTTCACATGAAGGGAAGTTACAACAATGAAATCTCAACAGTATGGTTGCCAAAACAAGACCTTCATAATGTCAGGCCAAGTTAACATGTTAATGTGGATTAGGACAATTTCATAAAACTTCACCTTAAATGAAGAAGAGAGATAGATAATTAGTGATTGATGAGAGAGAAAGAATTACTTTTTCCCAACAATGAAACCCATAGGTTTTTATCCAATAAAAGTAGTTTAGCCTTAAAAATGATGTATGAGTCACACTAGATGGACTCAGTAAGTTGCTTTTATGCATTGAATCATGTATCTCTCTCTCTCTCTCTCTCTCTCTCTCTCTCTCTCTCTCTCTGTGTGTGTGTGTGTGTGTGTGTGTGTGTGTGTGTGTGTGTGTGTGTGTGTGTTAGAATTATAAATAATGCATAGCTGAAAAATAGGTAGATAGATAAATTCTAGTGGGGGCATTGTGGTCCAACACACAATAACTCAATTTAAACTCTTCAAATATGGATGTCAATATTTTAGAAAGTGTCTACATCCTGATAAAATTAAGTATAGAATGATCTAATTATGAAAATTTCCAGTTATGTTATAACTGAGATAATTTCATTATTAACTTTTTGGGTTTAGAGAGTTTACATTCAGCACAAATTACAAACCTCCACAGTATATCTCTGGAAAATGAGTTTATTCTTCTGATCCTATTAGTGAAATGGAGAGTGAAGAGCACAAGGTTCTCCATTCATCCTTCTTAAATCCTTCACTGTGACAGATTGTGCTCATACCTGCTTCCTAAAATAAAATGCTCTAGAGTCCTCCTTTTATATCCAGTTTGTGAATGCCCAGAATGAACTTGTTGCCCTTAAAAGTCTATGAATAAATTCACAAAGTATATATATTTGTGTGACAATTATATTTACTTAGTATTTAGGTGGCTATAAAAATTGAGATATTGGGCGTATAAATTCAATAACACAGCTTGGAATTTGTCATAGTTACTGTTCTGTTTCTGTGAAGAGGCACCATGGCCATAGATACTCTGATAAAGGAAGCATTAAATTCAGAGCTTGATTACAGTTTTTAAATGTTTAATTCATTATCTTCATGATGGAGAACACAGCATATCAGAGGCAGATGTGGTGCTGAAGAAGTAGCTTAGATTTCTATGTCCTGATTTGCAGGCTGACAGAGAGAGAAACTCTGGACTTGGAATGAGCCTTTGAAACCTCAAACCCAGTGACATACATCCTTCAACAAGCCATATATTGATGGATTATGTGACCAATGTTTGTAATGAGTAACAAATTTCCTTTTCAACATGGAATTTTTTATATCTATGTTTTCATAACTAATATAATAAGGTGTTTTGAGAGTGTCATAAAGTCCAATGACCATATTATCATACTTGGTTTTCTTATGTATGGTTATAAATGCAACTTGATGATATCATTTGGTGGGTCAAATTACATCTCAAATAATGCATGTGTGTTTATATATATGCATATTTTTGTGAAGAGCCATGACAGTAGTTTATGATTATAACTTGCCTCAAAGCCCCTTCTAAAGACCTCTCATTATATCATATATTATATTATAATATATTATATTACTTTATTTATATTATCACCAAACAATAAAAAATAAATGGACTTGTGAAATCATATTTGTTGATAATGATTTTTTATTCAATTTTTTCTCTGTCATTCTTTCCTCCTTTGGTATAATTCAACATTCATTCGGCATTTAAGGTTTGAATAAATTCTATGGTATGTCATTAATCCTCAGTGCTAGAGGAACCATTAATGTTAAACCTATAAAACTTGATAATGACTGGGTAAAATCGATAGTATTTTATGACAAATAAGGAAAATACAAAAATCCCCGATGTAACAACTTATACTCAATAGTGCATATGAAGTTGTAGGTATCATGAGGGTAGGACTGAGGAACAGAATAGAAATAAATCAAGTCTTTCCTTATTAGAGATGATATCATTTCTCACATGGAAATTGTGTGGTTTCCCAAAGCCCTTGTAAAACAGACAGATTTATAAGACTGAGGACCTTACAAAAGGCATGGGAAAGAATGGATAAGGCCTTGCCTTCTTTTGGGGGCAAGTGGGAGCGTGTGTTATCAGGGGATCATGATACAGTGGGAGAAGGGAAGAGGGGGATCCTAGATTGGTGTGTAAAATGATTGAAAAAAAATTGTTAATAAAAAAAGAGAATGGGGCAAATTTATAAAGGTCAATAAAAATAATGAATAAATAATTCAGCCATTAAAGCCTGGCACCCACTAAAATGAAAAAAGAACAACAAAATCACTTCAGGAAAATGACTATAGAGTGTAGTTTGTGTGTAATGTAAATATATATATATATATATATATACATATTAATAAATATAAAAATGTATATATGTATTTTTCTGTTTTCATATAAAGTATATATGAAACTTCATATAAAGTACATATACATATATATATATATATATATATATATATATAGAGAGAGAGAGAGAGAGAGAGAGAGAGAGAGAGAGATGTTATATAACACACACACATACTCTTGATTTAGTTATTGTTCAGTAGGGGTGGCAAAGAGACCATCAATTTCTACAGACTGTTGCCATTGCTTTTGATTACTTTACAGAACCATCGGGAACCCTCCAGAACTCAATGGTTAAATAGTTTCTGAAGTGTCATGGACATTTAGAAATCAGGTGGGACTGATCTGGAAGCTTGATTTATACTCCCTGGCTGTCAGAGTTCTAGAAGATACTATTCTATACATGCTACTGAGGGAGAAAAGCCACTTCTTCTTTGCCATTTGTGAATCATGCATCAATGAGAGCTCACCCACAAAAGTTTTAGGGACATTTACAGAATCATGGGTTGTTATAAAAAAAAGATCATTTTAAAAGAAAGTATTAATTATTACTTGGTGCCCACATACAAATGGTTGTGTGCTGGAAGCTCTGAAGATCCAGTTATAAATAGTTGTGGGCTATGATATGGGCACTGGAATCAAACTCAGGTACTCTGAAAGAACAGTAGATGAGCTTGACTACTGAGCCATCTCTTCTTCCACTAATCTAGATTTTTTGAGCATTTCTGGGATGTGTTTTATACAGTCGATTAAGTTGCAGAGTCAGGAGATTTTATTATATTTTCAGTTACCCAATCTGTGTAATGTCAAGTACCCCTTCTTTAAAAATCATCCATAAAATACCTCAGCTGTCATGATGGTATTTTCAGGAGACATTATCATTTTGTTATCAAAATGCTAAGACAAGGATCCTTAAGTAATTAGAATCTCCTTAGACTCTGTGGCCTTGCTGCAGCCAGAGTCTGTGCTGAGGTCTGTGGTTCCTGTTAACATTGTATCTCTTGAGTGCCCTGTGTCTGAACCACCAGATGGAGCCAGGTTCAAACCCAGAGACCATACTTCTGCTGCTGGGCCCATCCAGATTTGAGAGACCTACAATACACTACCAACAGAGGACACAGCAACATCTAGCTCCAAACTGCTGCCAGTGTCCACATCTGGGTCTGTGGTCCTGAAGCAGATGGAGTTTGAATGGACCCACTGTTACCACAGGAACCCATGTAAATCATATATGATGAACCATGTATTGTAGTACAAGGTCCCTGCTGAGCTGGCCCCAAGCCTCACTGGCCTGGAGTGAACTGCTTTCCCATACTCCATTGAAGAGCTGATTTTGAACCTTCCCAGCCCTGGGAAGAAGACTCTGATGACACCAACACAAGAAAGCTGGCCCATTCTCTAATAGGAGAAATGGAACCCTATGCTTGGGAAAATTCTTCCACCTCTTACCACTGTCTCTGCCCCTCAGCTGAAAAGAGTAGTCCTAGGGGCCCATACTGACCAAAACATCTGACACCCAAGCACACAAACCATAGTATCTAGCCTGTCTTTGAGCTGCTACTGATTGGCAAGGGACTGATCCTGTGGAACCATAGCCATAGAATCCCCTTGACCTGTGGCAACAACAGGATAATAGAGAGGAATGTATGTGGAGGTCCAGTATTGACAGTGTACCAAAGCTTTGAACCTGACAACAACTCATTACACAATGAACATTTACATGTAAGGCTGTTTGGACAAAAAGATGTAATGCATGAGACACAGCAGCTCCCAATGCCTTTAGGATGAAAGAAGAGGTATAGGAGATGAGGGAAAGACAGGGGAATCAAGTTTTTCTTTCTCTCTCTGTCTCTCTCTTTCTGTCCCTCCTCTCTCTATCTTTTATTATTATACATTTTCAGTATTTTTAATCTTCCCTTTGACATGACACTACAAAAGTGAGGAGCATATACGTTGGAATAAGAGATAACTGTGATTGGTTTGCATGATATGAAATTCCCAAAGAATCAATAAAAAATTATTTGAAAAGTTTTCTCAGACATCCCATGAAGAGCAAAGAAAAAGGATGGTGCCAACCATGAGAGGAGTCTGAATCCAGTAAGACAGTGCAAACACTTTAGACGACATATAAGACCAACTTTCAGGAGGATCTAGAACTGATATTATGATTGAAACATTCACACCTCAACCAGGACAGCAGAGGAATGCATCTACTTACAACTAAACTTCATTCTAGAACCCTAAACACAGACTTGGGGTGGGGAGATCCCTGGACCTGTTTGTAACTCTGTCTAGTGTGGCCACATTGAAAAATTGTCACTTCGGTGTTTTTCAGGTTTACTTGTGTGATTTATTGGCCTACTACAAATACAAGAGCCTGGCTTATTATTGTAAAAGGTCTGGATTTGCTGCCTGAAACATAATTTGTTCATAATTCATAAATAATTAATCATTTACCCATATGAAAACAGATTTCCTCTTTATATCAGAGCCTAATAACAACCCATCTATATGGAAACTTCAAATCTCTACAATCTATGGATTTTGGAAAGGATGGGGACCATCTGTTTGTTGAACAAATTCACTTTCTTTTCTTATTATGCTTTTTCTGTGTAGATAGTTTTATTCAGTTTTTAAAATCAGGAGAATGGTAACATTTCTCTTGTGAAAGGTCAGTTGCAGAACTTCCCACAAAGTTCAGCATAGAATGGGCATGATTGGAGGCCTGTGTGTAAGCTCTAGACTCTATGATTTTATCTTTCACCTAAATTTTCTCTTGTCCTCTAAATTGAAGACAAAATCCAGAAGACCTAATGATATCATAATGTATAAGTTTCATGGTACAATAGTATGAAAATCTTCCAATAAGAGGCCATTTATGCTTCTCAGTCAATAGAGTGGAATATGCCTTTGAGTACAGACAAACCATTTCATCTTGATGGAAAAAAATAAGATAAATGCTTAAAATTACCCCTTTTAAACATCGGATGGGCCTTTGGTTTTCTTCCGAAGAATATCCTTCTCTGACTCTTAAGCTGTCCCATCTATTGAGCCTCATCTACTGCCTATTAAGCCTAACTTACCAATAGACTTATCAGAGAAATTTTATATGTCACACTTAGGTTGTGGGTCATGTTTTCCTGTCTAATTATGATACATCAATGAATTATGTAATTATTCTCAAAAACAATTATATCCTGTTCTATTATCAACCAATTTGACTGGTTTTTATTTATTAGATTCTTTACTTGTTTGTTTTTTGTTTACTTTTGAGACAAGTTCTCATGATGTAGCCTTCACTGCTCTGGAATTCAATATATAGTCTGGACTGTCCTCCAAATCACAGAGATCCCCCTGTATCTGATTCTCAAAGCCTGGAATTAAACACATGCAGTAACATGCCTGCTTAATCAAGTTTTTCAAAAATATATTCTATTTTTAATTGTGTATAAATCTTTGTGTCTTTGTATGGGTAAATATACCAAGTGGCTGAAGTAACTGTTGGGCCCAGAAGTGGGTGCCAGATTGCCCTGGAGCTAGAGTTACAGTTGTTTCTGCACCAATATGTGGGTTCTAGGAAGCAAACTCAGGTCCTGTAAAAGGGCATTCATTTCCATGAACTACAGAATCATCTTTCTCCCAAACAAGACTGTGTTTCAATAATTAGAATGGATTACATATTTCTGTTGTTGTGTATTACATAGCATTGGTTGAAGACAGAAATGTATGCATGAGAAATCAATTCAGTTAGTCAACAGAAGAATTACTACAAAGGAAAGGGGATGGGAAAGAAAACTCATGAAACCAGGACTGTGGCTTCATAGGAAAGATGAAAAGAAAATAAAATTGAAAAGGACATGTTATCTTCATTGTCATGATTCTGAGTTCACAGAAAAGGTGATATGGGGAAATACTCCTGATCCTGTTGTCACCAATGAAACTTCAAAAGTAAAAAGAAACACAAACATACAAAACAGTAAGATGTTCATGAGATGATGGTATTAATGAAATTTCTTAGTGTGTAAAGGAAAAATATTAGTGGAAGAGGAATATGGTGGAAAATTTTATTTAAATAAAAGTTACACGTGACAGGGTTAAACTCTTTTTGTTCATTTTGCTTCCTCAGCTCTGTCTTTTGCTTTAGAATGACAGTTTTCTGTGTGAATATTGATTATCTACGACAAAAATAAAGTATGTGAAATGTTGATGAACTTTAAAAAAAAACTTTCAGAAAGTTTATTCATATTTGCAGTATTTCCCAATGCAGGATACCCTGTAGACTTGCACAAACATTACTCATTTTTAATTGTCAAGTTTCACATAATTCTTTCCCATTGTATCCAAGATAAAAGAAATCTATACTTGGGTCTAAGAAAGAGTAGCTTCTCCTCATATAATGAAAATTAACATTAATATTGATCATAGCTGTGTCACTTTTAATTGTATGTATGAATAGAATTATAAATGGAATACTTCATTTAAATACATAACTCAATAGACTTAAGTAAGAATTTTATCAAATTAAAATGAGTGTAGCATCTCTTGTGCTGTTTGTACTCAGCCATTTACTAATGACAAATTTAAATGAAAGATTAATGCACTTGCTAATTTTTAAGTAAAGAATTACATAAATTACACAGCTGAAGAGATGGCTCATTGTTAAGAGCACCTGCTGTTCTTCCAGAGGACACAGGTTGAGTTCCCAGGATGCAGATGGTGTCTCACAACCCTCTGTAAGTTCAGTTCAGTTTCAGAGGATCCAACATCCTCTTTTGGTCTCTTTGAGTACCAAGGACACACTTAATACATAGACATACATACATGCAGGTGAAACAACCAGACATGAAGAAAAAAATAACTAACTCATGGATAGACATAGAACTGGGCTCAATGGTAATATCAATCGTCTGCATTAAGACACCAGTCTAGCTGTTCTTTTTCAGGTTCCTAAATTTACTATAGATTTACTGAATTTTGTAATATAAGCATGGGTTTATTATGCTTTATATATGCCTATGTTTTATAAACTCCTATGAATGCTGCCTGGTCAGCTTAAATGAAAACAAGTGGGCCGTGGCTTTTCCAGAGACCAGGAACAGGGATAAGATCAACACCAAGCTCCAAGCCCAAGGATAACATTGTTTATCTATTTTAAACTACTCAACAAACCTTCAACGAGGTGGCATTTGCAGTTGAGCAGCTATTATTTATGTTGCTATACATTGATGTCATTTTTGATGAAGACATATGAATATAATTGTTGTTGTTTAAATATCAGCTCAGGGAAAGCAGAGTACATGTTCTACACTACATAGCTCAAGAGGATAAAGTGTTGGCCTGAAGAATGACATGCTGTATTATGGAAATTCATAGGAAATAGTTGCTTTTGAAAATAATATATCTCTGTAATAACCTCATCATACTTAATAATATTCTTTCCTTATCTTCCCTTTCTTTTCCTTCTAGGTCCACCCTATACTTTCCAAAATATCTAATCTATTTCCTGGGTTAATTGCTTAATCTATTATTAAGTATTGGCTTCAATTTATAAAAACAAAACAAGCAAACAAACAAAACACCCAAAAACCATAATTCAGCAGCAGCAGATTTTTTTAAAAAATCACTTTGTTCTAAAATATGGTTGAAAATCCAAAGTGCTTCCTCACAATATAATTGATGGCAGTTTTTTTTTTCTTAAAGCAAACATTGAGCAAACACATCCAGACTTATAATTTTTTTAAATGATCATGAAGCCTTAATCCAGGCAAAAAATAAGGTAGTATTAACTGGTGTGAAATAAGACCATTGTGGATTGCACACTAAAGACTAATAGAAACTAATTAACTTAAAAAAGGAAAAATATATTACACCAAAAAGTGACTAAGAGGGCAACTATTATTCTTTTATTTGTTTCCTCAACTGATAATTTTGAAAGCTTTAAATCACATTTCCATGTACACTCAGAGAGCATAAAAACATAAAGTCATTCTGTGCAAGCTCACAGGTCCAAGCCTAGCCAGTGAAACATGAGAATCCACTCAGACAAATATGCATGTGATATTCAGTCAAGATTGAATTTTTGTGTTTAAACTTCATAGAATTACACCTGAAATTCAACATAGATATTTTCATCATTTAACCAATGCTCAGCAATTGCTTATTTTACTAATAACATGATATTCAAAGAATTGCCATTGGTCTGATATATTTTTAAAATATTCATTTGGAAGTTGCTTAGAGCAAAACAAGATTGTACACACATAGAAGTTTTTAATGAGTGGAAGTCTTGTGTCTGAGGATTACTTATATGTATGTATGTATCTGAGGATTATATACAAAGTAGGAAGAATTATCCTCTGGCAAGAATTAAATAAATTGTCATATATGAGTGTTTCATTGCTCATAACAATGTGAATCCAGACTTGTCAGTGGGGTTCATTTTTCACTTGAATCTCTGCCATTGATATTCAGCTTAAACTTTTTATAACCAAAATATAGATTATTCAACTTGAAAGTAATTTTATTGAGACAATTCATTGAATATTTCATATTGAAATGAGAATTAGCATGCAACACTTAGATTTTGGTCATATATAAATCAGGAAATACCACCAGTCAACATTGCTGTTTTTGAGAGATTTCATGTCAATTGTGCTCATTCCTGCCACACTAGTTTGTTTGGATTAGAATTCTGAGCATTGTATTGTTCTTGAATTGCTCTCTTTGACATACTCAGAACATTACACTCCACTGAATTCTTTTCCTATGGGTTTATATAAAGTAATGAATTCATGTAAATACTAACAACCAGACTGTTCTGAAAATTACAAACAGACAGCTAAAGAAAAGGATCAGTGAAAGCAGGTTCATCACACATCATGCACACCTAAATGCTTGGCATGTGTCTTCAGTTTATCATTTCACTGGCAGCTGAAAAACTCTGGTCTTCTGCTCCAGAAGAAAGAGAAAGTTCTAGAAGATGAAGGTTCTTCTGTTTGCTGTTTTGGTCTGTTTGATGTCTGCCACTGAGGAACCCTAACAGGTACAAGGATGGGCTTTCAGGGTATTATGCAGGGACAAAAGTGCCTGTGGTGAATTCGACCCCTTTTAACCTGATAATCAAGTGATTCTACGAAAGTATTGGTGATCTCTCCTTTTGTACTGTAATATAGTCCCATGTCTTAAAAACGTATTTGTTTTAGTTTTAAGTTTACAACGACCTCATTTGAGCTCCTATCTTGCATTTTTATTGGGTAAATGGGGTTAAAAAATTCACTTTTAAAAAATGCCATGTTTTTTTTCTTAATTTTATACACACTTTAGAATACTTAAAAATATGTTCACAATTGAAGCTTAATATATGATTGCATTAATTATTTCACTGTTTTAAAATAATTCAGGCATGAATTTTGACAAACATAATAGAAAATTTAAATCAATCAAATACCTGTATGACAAACTCATTGTGTGTCATATATTTGAGGCATGGCTATCTCTATGTCTTAGAGTCATCCTACAACAGACAATGTGTGGGATAATATTGATATGAATTATAATCCTATTATATTTTCAATAATAAGAGTTATTTTTGAAATTTGAGTGTGTCAGTGTGTGTGTGTGTGTGTCCCCACACTGTGGTTCACAAATATTATGACAAAGTTGTTGAAATCAGAGGTAAAACCACCCAAAAGGCACAGTTTTAATTCCTTCTTTGGATAACAGTGTTTTCCCAGGGGAAAATCAATCCTACTGCCTTGGCATATGAAGATGTTTTATCATCCAAATATGCATGGGATGCATTTACACATGGATTTTATTGTTTTCCTTGAAATCATTTATGTGCATTAAAGCTGCTTTGTAATATGAACCTACAATCTATATTTTACACTAATAATTTTACTCTATATTTTCCTCAATCATATTTAGTATTATATAAAACTATTACATTTATTGAATATATGTATATATGTTTACAAATAAAATATTAGGCATTTTTAACAAAGGAACAAAAATGCACAATAATATTGTTATCACAATACATATGTGATACATTTTTTGCTCACAGGTTTTTTTTTTTACTTTTTTTTTACACTTTTATAACACTATATGAAATACTGTTCTATTTCTTTAATTGAAAAAAATCTATAATTTAGTAAGTTTTTGTAACCATTGTTCTACTTAAAATGTTTGCTATTTTTATATTGTCATTTTACATATGTGTGTTTGCTCTGCTTGTTTCATTATGTACATGAAGCACCCACAAAGGCCATTTGATATCCTCAGAAATGATGTTACAGGAGGATGTGTGCCAATTATGATTCTGTGACTCAAACCCAGATCCTCTGACTAGTAAATCTAATTCCTATAAATGTTTAGTTTTCAGGATATTTTACTACCATCTATCTATCTAGCATCGAAAACTGTGAGTGTGACTCAAGAAAGCAGCCAATTGAAGATGTTGATGTGTGAAGTCAAGCTTTTTTAGGAATTACACACTCATGAGCATGACATTCTGTGTCAGGTAAGAAACTTTAACTCACACAGAAAAAAAAAACAAACCAAAAAACAAAAAACAAACAAACAAACAAAAAAAAAACAGAGTTTGTTGAAAGGGGACCCAAAACATTATCAATATATTTCTGCAATGGGAAGACAATATGAACCTAATAATAATTCAAGGAAAGTTGGAGTTGAGAATTACTGTGTAAAAATAAATTAAACATTAGCACTTAGCTCTTGATGTTTAATTTTGTTCTGTGAAAATAAAAATCAATATTCCATTCCAACCTGCCTCAGCTCCTTCTCTGTCTTCTAACTCAATCAAATTCATTGCCTCTACTTTAATAGTTATTTTCAAATACATACACTCATAAATATATAAGTAAATTAAAATAAAATTTAAAAATTAAAATATCTCTGTAATTTTAAATCTTTTTTTTTTCAATGAAGTCTTACAGAAATAAATGGGATACATAGTAACAATTGAGAGAATACATAAAGGACTTGTGAGAAGAACAAAATGTAAGTGGAAAGAGTTAAACTCTCTAAACCCATAGGGTCTAATTGTGAAATTACCTCAGTTACAATATACCTGGTAATTTTCATCATCAAATGAATCTGTATTTAATTTTAGCAGGAAAAATTGTAAAATATGGAGTTCTAATTGGCCATCATTTTTTATTGCAACATAGTTTTACAGTAACATCACTGTTTTCATATTTCATAAGTTTCCAACTATTTTTAATTATCTCTGTCTGGGGAGCAATAATTTTGAGTATAAGGACATTTATATTACATGTTCATGTATGCTAACTTATCCATCATCATATAGACTAAGTTAAAATATTAGGTGTTTAAACATCTCTAATAATGAGTGAATGTCTTCCATGAGCTGTTTGAGATGCAAGGAAAGTCTGTTTACCAAATTATACCTGGGATGTATGTCATGCACTTTGACCTCAATGGTTTTCAATTGACACAAAGTATTTAATCATGATGAGAGGTGTGTTAGCGGACATGACAGAATTATGGAGCAAAAGTTTGACAATATTATATGAGAAAGAAACTATTTCATACACTCCAGGAAAATATTAACTAATTCCTAATTGTGAACAATTTATTTTCAACAGTAGAGAGAGATTCAAAGAATTCAGAATTCCATTCTCAATATCTTTACAAAGTGATTTATAAGAACACACGAGGTTTATCAATTTTGACTATTTGTAAACAATGTCACTTTCTCTGCTCAAAGAACCATTTCCATATTAATGCCATTTATTTTGATATTAATAAGAGAATATAATTATCTTATTTGAGCTGATAAAAGCAGTAGAGAAATTCATTCATACACATTTTAAAATTAATGAACTTTCACATCAATTATCTATCAGGGAAATTCCCATAGGATATGTCACAATCCAATCTAATGGAGGATTCTCCTAAATTGCAGTCCCCTCTTCCCAGATGACTTAAGCTTCTGTCAAGTAGACAAAACCTAATCAGGACTTGCATCAATGGATACATTATTGTAAATAGACTATTTGCATATACAAATCCCATTAATTAGTCTAAAAATGTACTTAACAGCATTGACTATTCTGTTTCCAAACTGTCAGTATGGGTTATTATTTCCTTTTGTATGGTTTGGTAAGAAAATTTGGCTGTTTTGGACCAGCAACAAACATTCCAAACTCCTGATAACCAATCACTATTTTTTAGAATATTTAGTGTAGGCTCTGCATATTCCCATGAACTTTACATCACTAACTTCAGCTTAGCCTTGGCAATTACTGTGCTTTATTTTATATAATTTTGTGTGGAACAGGTAACATGATGAAATTTCTGCATGAATCTATGTCATCTACCCTTGTGGTGAACTTTAATCCCACAGAGATAGGTTAGAAAGATAGAAAAGTACTTCTAGCCACATGTACAGAAATTATTCTGACTTGCTCTGAAGGTCAGCACATTGCACAGCGCAGAAAACAAATGGAACATTTTTGATGATGGACAAAGTATGAAATCTCAGAACCCACACCCACTAGCTTACATTCTCCAGAAAAAATACAATTTCTGTCTCTGGTAAAATTTATATGTGGCATACTTGTCACTGGAAATTTCTAGGATGTCCTGGCATCTAGTTTCATTCTTCCCCAAACAGCCCTAGATACTGGGGACCAAGTAATCACACATCTGAGCCTGTGGGGACACTCACATTCCTGTCACCACATTTCCTGTGAACTAAATGGGGATTCAAATGCCCTTTCTGTGATCCAGCACTCAACTGTCATTAATTTCTATTGTTGCGGGAGCTATACATGGGGATGAGAGAGTACATTTTGTCAACTACTTTGAACAATAACATATAGATAGCAGTTTGTGATGTGTCAGTCTACATAAACAGCACTACATTTATTTGGAATCTAATATCTTCTTATTCATGGAATTTTCATTGTGTTTAGAGAAAGAAGCAGGTCTGAATTAATATTGTGGAACAGGCCTCAGCACCTAACAGAGCACATTGCATGACACCATAGCATGTGCTCCTCTATTGTTCCCTTGTGTATCTCTTAACAGGTGGTCGATACTGTGTTCTGTGGGGTTTTCAAGAGGGTCAGACACTAAATGTCCATTCCTTGATGTCCACATTGCACTTGACATTGGGAAATCTGCCCCACAGAGAAGATGCTCCTCCTGGATGTTTGGTCTCTCAAGTTCAGTTACATTTTGCACCACTGGCAGTATTTCCAACCTCTAGGTGTTTGCTTCCTGCTTGGTGTTAGAAGAGGTCAGGTCAAGGAACCTGTCCACATTGGTAACCATTTCTTTCTATTGTTTTCTTGCGATTATTTGCCATGAAAATAATAAAGCCACTGTGCATCACATGATCATGATTGAACCTTTTCCACATGTTTTAGTTGGCAATGAAGTATTGAAGTTGGAATTGTAATATTTACAGATGACATTAGTTTGAAGAAACTTAGCTGAAAATTGACCTTTAATAGTCTGTACAAATAAGAAAACCTCCATGGTGTCTCAGGAATATGTTTACTCTTCTGCTCCAATTAAAAACTGAGAGTGAAGAGAACATTCTCTACACATTTGTCTTAAATCCTTCACTGTGACAGATTGTGCCTATACATGCTCTCTAAAATAAAATACTGTTGAGTCCTCATTTAGTATCCAGTTTCTGAATGCCCAGAATGAACTTGCTGCTCTTAACAGTCTGTGAATATATTCCAAGAGTAGATGTATCTATGTAATGAAGATATTTACTTAGTATTTAGGTAGCTCTGAATTGAGTCTTCGATGAGTATAATTTCAAAAACACAGCCTGGGAACATTCATAGGCAAGAAGAGCAATTACCTACTGCATAATTTAGGAATGGTGCTTCAAGGTCATAGCTAGAACAGTTACCCACTACAGGGTTCCACAAGCCCTTAAAAAAACAGACAAATTTGGAAGACTGAGGACCATTCAAAAAACACAGGAAACGATGAAGTAACAATTAGTCATTAAAGTCAAGGTTCCCACCAAAATGACAAAATAAAACAAAAAATAAATTCAAAAAAACCCTCAGAAAAATGCATATATGTTTGTGTTTTGTGTGTTTGTTTTATATAAAATATATCTTACATGATTATATTAAAATACATATATAATATATATATATATATTATATATATATACAAAGAAAAAGAGTTTAAATCTGTTTCCTTGTTTCTTTAATTACTATTCAGTGGGGTCACTAAGAGATCACCAAATTCTCCAGACTGCTGCCATTACTTTGATTATTTTCCAGAACCATCTAGAACCCTCCAGAACTCAATAGTTAGACAGTTTCTGAAGACGCCATATACTTGTGTATATACGTTTAGAAATCAGGCTGGCACTGATCTGGAAACTTGATTACTACTGCCTGTGAGTCATCACTATGGAAGACACTATTCCATAAAAGTTAATTAGAGAGAAATGCCACCACATCTTGGCCAGCTGAGAACCCTTCATCAATGAGGGGTTACCTACAGGAGTGTGAGTGACAGTTACAGGATTATAGGGGAGGAGGATACATACATATATAAAAATATGTATGTATATATATGTATATATACATACATATATATGTATGCATATATGTGTGTGTGTGTGTGTGTGTGTGTGTGTGTGTGTGTGTATACGTATTTAAAGAAAGCTTAAAGGATTGGTGTCCAAAGAAACATGAAAGGTGCTAGATACCCTAAAGATCCAGTCATAAATGGTTGTGAGCAATCATTAAGGTACTGGGATTTTAACACAGGTTCTCTGAAAGAAAAACAGGTGCTCTTGACCATTGGACCATCTCTTTAGCCCCTCATCATTTCTGGAATGTGTTTAATGCAATTGATTAAGTTGCAGAATCAGAGGATTTTATAATATTTTCAGTTATCCCAATCTGGGTGCTATCAACTAGGTCTTCTTTATAAACCATCCTTAACATACTTTGATTTGAATTATGGTATCTTTCGGGAGACATTATCATCTTTTTTTTTTTAAGATTCCTTTTGCAATTAGATTATTGAGACAAGGATCTTCAGTGATTAGAATTTGCCTTGATGTTGTGGCCCTGTTGCAACCAAAGTCATGGTTGAGGTCTGTGCCTCCTGTTAACATTGGGCCCCTTGACTGCTTAGGATGTGATCTGCCATGAAGGGCCAGGTTTAATCCAGGAGACCAAGCTGCTGTTGGACACATTAGGATCTGAAAAATCTACACTACCACACAAGGCCATGGTCACATCTAGCCCCAACTGCTTGCTGCTAATGACCACATCTGGATCCATGGTCCTAGAGCAGCTGGGTATGGGTGGATATCCATTATCCATGTAACCACAGTGGTACATGAAAACCTTGTGTTGAACCATGTTTTGAAGTACAAGGGTCCTGCTGAACTGGTGCCCACCCTCACTGGCTATAAGTGACCACCACCCTCTAGCCAGAAGAGCTGACCATGAACCTCCTTAGCCCTGGGATAACAGACCAAAATTACCCTAGCATTGGAAAGGTGGCACTATCCCAAATAGGAAAACTGGGTCTCCACTCATGGAAAGGGACATCTACTCCTTCCCACTGGCCTGGCAGATTAGGTTCTGTACTTCACCTGAGAGGAGTGGTTCTCACAGCCTGTGCTGACCAACTCAGCAGTCACACAGGTACACATACAGGGCCTAGAGTTGACACACCTCAACACTGACCCTGTTCTTAACCTGCTGGCGAGTGAGCAGGGGCTGATCCTGTGGAACTGTAGCCACAGTTTCTTCATGACTTGGGGAAAGAGCAGGATAATGGATAGGAAGTTTGGTGGGAGTCCAATATTGTTGGTGTATCACAGCCAGAGGCCTTGAGCCTTATCAACAACTAACTAAACAACGAATTGTTTAAATAAAGCTGTTTGGACCCAGGGGTATGATACATAATACACAGCAGCTGCCTGTGTTACTATGAAGAATGAAAGGGGGAACCAAGTCTCTCTCTCTGTCTCTGTCTCTGTCTCTCTCTCTCTCACACTATTGTGTTTTTATCTCATTTTTATCCTTTTTCCCTACTTTGGTGGGACATTACAAGAGTGAGAGAAGGATACAGACAGAATTGGAGATGAGTAGTATCTGGGTGCATGATAAGAAATTCCCGACGAATCAATAAGAAAAGAAAAAATATGAGAGGTTTCATGAATAACAAAACTAAATGGATGGATCCCAGTGCCCAGCAAGAGAGGAGCATGAATCCAATCAGACAGTGCATACATTTTGACAACATCATGGCAGACCACTTTGCAGGAGACACTGGAATTGGGATCATAATGAATGAGACATTCACACCTCAAGCAAGACAGCACAGCATTGTATTTCTCTATTTATAACTAAACTTTATCTACAGGCCCATTTGTAGAACTCATTTTTTACCTGAATTGCATCATTGATATTCAATTTAAGCTTCTATAACCAAGAAAAAGTTTATTGGACTTGGAAATTTTTTTAGTGAGACATATTCATTGAATATTTCATATTAAAATTGCAATTCACATGTAGCACTTAGGTCTTGGCCATATATAAATCAGGAAATACAACCAGTCAACATTGCTGTTCCTGACACAATCATGCAAACTGTGCCCTTTCTTGTGTATAATGTCACTGAACTAGCTTGCCATGATCATGGGATTAGAAGTCAGTGTAGAGTAATGTTCCTGAATTCCTCTCTTTGATGTACTCAGGAAATTACACTCCACTGAATTGTTATCCAATGGGTTTAAATAAAGCAAATAAACCTTAAATAAACCTGGAATTACTGACAATCAGACTGTTCTGAAAATCCAAAATAACTCAATAAAAGGATCAGTGAAGGCAGGTTAATCACACATGCAAACCTCAATGCTCTGCACGCGTCTTCAGTTCATCATTTCACTGGCAGCTGAAAAACTCTGGTCTTCTGCTTGAGAAGACAGTGAAAATTCTAGAAGATGAAGGTTTTTCTCCTAAATGTTCTAGTCTGTTTGGTGTCTGCCACTGAGGAACCTTTACCGGTACAAGAAGGGGCTTTCAGGGAGTTATGCAAAAGTACAAAAGTGACAAAAAGTCACAAAAGTGACTGTGGTGAATTTACTACTTTTTAACCTGACAATCAATGTGGTTTGATGAAAGTATTGTTTCCAACCTTTTGTACCGTAATATTGCCGATGTTTCAAAATTATTTGTTTTAGTTCCAAGGTGACAATGACCGAATTTGAGCTTCCTCTGTTGCCAAATTCTATTTTTATTGGGTAAAGAAGGTAAAAAAAAAAAAAATCACTTTTTAAAAAATGTCATGTTTTTCTTAATTTCATACATACTTTAGCATAATTAACAATATGTTCTTAGTTGAAGCTTAATACACAGTTGTATAAAATATTTCACTTTCCTAAAAGAATTCAAGAATGAATTTTGATAAAAATAATAGAAAATTTAAGCAAATCTAACACCTGCATGACAATCTCATTGTCTGGTATGTATTTGAGGCATGGATCTCTCTGTGTGTTAGAGTTGTCCTACTGCAGACAATGTGTGGGGTAATATTGATATGAATTATTATCCTATGATATTTCCAATTATATATATGTCTTCCAATAATGAGTCGGTCATTTTTTAATGAAGGAACAAATGTATACAATAATGGTGTATCTCATTACATATGTGATCAATTTTTATAACACTAACAAAAATAATGTTCTACTTCTTTAGTTGAAAATCTATAATTTAGTTTTTCCAACAACTATAATATTTAAAACTTTTACTAATTTAATTTTGTCATTTTATGTATCTGTGTTTGTTCTGCATGTTTATGTACATGAAGTCTTCACAAAGGCCATATGATAGCCTCAGAAATGCAGTTACTAGAGGATGTGTGCTAACATATGGTTCTTTGACTCGATCCCAGATCCTCTGACTGGTGAATCTAATTCATATTAATGTTTAGATTTCAGGGAATTTTTAAACCATCTACCTAGCATCCAAATCTACACGTGTGATGGGAAAAAATAGTGAATTCAGGATGTTGATGCGTCAAGTGAAGTTTTTTGAGAATTACACACTCATGAGCATGACATTTTATATCAAGTAAGAAAATTTAACTCAAGTAGAATAAGCAGTTTTCTGAAAGAAGACTCAAGGCATTCCCAATATATTTCTGAATTGGGAAGATAATATGGATCTAACAATTCAAGGAAAACTGGAGTTGAGGCTCACTGTGCTAAAAGTATTAAAATTTAGCCCTCAGCTTTTAATGTTTTAATTTTTCTACTTTAATAGCAAAAATAGAAATTCAGGGAGTAAAAAAATATTTTTGTGAATAAAACTGATGTTTGCTGAAAGTGAAATATTGATGAATGTGAATATAAGTAAAGGAAAATCAGAGATAGTAAATATCAAAAAAGCAGTGTTTATAACCTCACCATGAAAAATGTTCCTCTTCTTAAAAACCATCCTGATAATTGGATACTTGCCATTTCATCAATGAGGTCACTGGCATAGCTTTTGTGACATGGGGAATCCTATGTATTAAAAGTCTGAAGCCCAATTAGGTCCACACATCTTGTTTGTGGCTGTAATTCCTTCTACACCTTAAATGAATCACCAATCAAAATACTATTAATGAAAATATTTACAAACAATGGAATAGCATGACAAAAACAGAGACAGGGTATCTCCCATGCCTCACTTTCAGCAAGATTATTCTTGAGACAGAAACACATGTGGGATAAGTGTTAAATAATGAGTGGTTATTATTTGTTATATTGTGTTTAGGAAAAATGGGAAGTGCCAACTACACACAGTTTGGGCGGACAAATTTCCATTTAAGTTTTGTACTACACTATGTGAGTATCTCTGGTTGAGAAGTGGTGGTGTTATTTAAATTTTCTGTAACCAATATGATCTTTATCAGGAGCATCTTTAGCACATAACTGGTCCATTGTGTGTCATGTTACAGCATTTTATGACCTTGCAAATTGCTTCAAGAATCGTGAGGATGAGTTCATGGTTGGGACCTGGGTGCTGCGTGACGCCACTCGTCATTTTGACCAGATCTACACTCACCCTGAGATTGAGGGGGGCAGAACCAGAAGTGAGTAAATTCTCCATTATCTGCCTTGCACAATCACGAAGAAAATGCACATATGAATCTCTCTATGTGGTACAAAAAATTAACAAACAAAGACGTAATTAAATGCAAGTGTTTCTAAATTTGGTCAAGTACAGGCATGCACATGACTTTTGCATTTTATGTTAGAAGTTATGGAAATGTTTTCCTGATTCAATAATCTGATGCAAAAATGGTAATATATTTTGTAGTATCATAGAATCAATACTGGGATTATTATGAAATAATTGTTTTACAATGTTGTTTTAGAAATAGTACAACTAAAAATTAATATTGGATGTATACAAGTAGCAATATATGGATTAAAAGACTTACATTCTTGAATATATATACATACATATATATATGTATGTATATATATATTACATTTATGTTTTGAGTGATTGTTACTTGCATAATGTAATACATAATATATAATTAATGTGCAATAAATAATAATATAATGAAATATAAGTATGTGATGATAATCATTGAGAAAATGTCATGAATTTGAAGGAAACTGTTGAGGGAAATACACTACAATTATAAGGAGGAAAGAGAAGTTGTAAAATGATATAACAATATTGCAATCTCAAAATAAATGATAAATAAGTAAAAAGGAGAGTCTAAATAGTATTCTCATGAAGAAAAAATATTTCTTCTCAGCCTCAAGTAATGTTTATGTTTTGATACATTTTGTCTGGAACAACACCATCATATTTGAAACCAACTTTATCAATAAAATTGGGAACACAAAGATTCTGACTGGAGCACTAGGTATGTAAATCTCATAAGGAGAACATTTTTTTTCTGTTTGTTAATTGCAATATAACTGTGTCCCTGCATTTTGTTACATTTCCTCCATGAAATGTAGCAAGGGGAACAAATATCACTGAAGAAATGTGGAAAGAATATGTGAACCTGACACGTTACTATGAAATCCCTGTCAGAAATATTCAAAATGTCTATGAAGAAGGTAAGTCAATTTCCGTAAATTGGCCTGAAATTAGAGCAAATCACAAAGATTCTTGTTTTCATCTAAGCAATGTAAAATCCTTACAGAAAGTGTGAAGGAAATCCAATTACATTTTTAACTTTTCTCCTTTCTGTTGCACCTCACAGATCCTTGCCCTAAATGGAAGTATTGACCCCTTGAGTTGAAACATGATATTACTTGCTGTTCTTGACTCATTGGAATTAAATTTTGAGGTCGATTCAATTGTGTAAACACAAAGTATTCATAGTTGACACTCAGAAACTTCTGCATGCTCCCTTGTTATCAAAAATCATTATTGGCTTCATGTATGCTTAAATGCCTTGATTTCACATATTGCCAAAGTGTTTTCAATAAAGTACCTAATATGCATCATGCAGTGGATTCTACCAGGAGCTAAAACAGTGACTGCCTTGTTACTCTGTTATAAATGAGAGTAGTTTGTGAATTTTGAAACCTAGCAGCTAGAAATTTATAAAGTTTCTGAGGATCTCAAGTATTTTAATTTTTCTCTGTGTTTTTCTTCAGAAAATTTAGAAAAAATCTTGAAGGAATACAGAGTGTTTTTCAGTGTCCCTGAGATGGTGGATTCTCATATTACACATCTGAATGGGCATTATTTCAAATGATTGTAGAATTTTTTCACAAAAACAATCAAGTATATATGAGTATATATATAAATATATGCATGGAACAGCAATTATTGAAAATATTTTCATTAAATTAATGGTAGAATTGTTTCACAAAATGTGGTCTTGAATAAGGACATACATAAATGTATGCTGCACCAATTACTTGGAAAAGAGCAAGAGTGGACATATGGGAGAGAGAAAAAACTGATATAATTATAATATAGTTTTAAATTTTAAAGAAATTATAAAACAGTTGCCACCAGTCACAAAAAAAGGTTTGAAGCATCAGTTGTGTATCCTCAACCATAGCACTGATAGAGAAGGGTGGAGACCCTACATATAACCATGTCAACATTTCAGAGCCCACTTGTCAGTCAGGTGCAGAGAGGTCCTGTCTCAAGGATAGAGTGTAGAATGATAGAGGAAATACGTTTTAACACTTAAATGATTGCAGATTCATATATATCCATGTAAATAACATGAATTTTTAATGCACACACATACAGGAGTGAGGATGTCATCACTAGACATGTGATATTGTCCCATGTTGTGAGGAAAAACAAAGAATTACATCAATTTTAAAAAATTCATATAACTATCTTCTGATTACTGTTTCTCTACCCCAACATCACCTAGATCCTCCCTACTTCCCCACCTACTAGAACACACTTTCTGTTTCTTTCTAATTAGAACACAAATTAAAGTTTAATTAAATACATAAAACCTCATACACCAGAGTGTTCTGTGGGTGTGAGTTTTAAGATAAACAGGATTTTGAATGAAGCTGAAATAAGAGAGGGAAAGTGACAAAAGCACTTTTTTGCCATGGAAACTTGAAAGAGGGCAGATGGTGAGATGTGTATGTGCATCTCATGGACCCACCCCATCTGTTTTCATGAATAGAAACATTGTCCCTATCTTTATGGCATTCAGTGCTGGGAGTGATAATGCACACGGACACTCCAAGATGTTGTTTTCTGATTGTTGTTGATTTAAAATCATATTTCAGTATACAAAGAGTTACCAAAAAAATAAAATCCCGAAGAGTGGAAGATTTGTTGTCTGGTTATCCTTTTTCTTTCATCTAGTACCCATTTATGAGTTATTACATACTGTATTTGCCATTCTGAGTCTGGGTTACCTCACTCAGGATGATATTTTTCTAGTTCCATCCACTTGCCTGCAAACCTCATGATGTCATTGATTTTTTTACTGCTGAGTGGTATTTCATTGTGTGTACATGCAATATTTTCCTCATCATTCTTTGGTTGAAGAGCATCTAGGTGGTTTCTAGGTTCTGGCCATTAAGAAAAATGTTGCTATGAACATAGCTGAGCATGTGTCCTGGTGGAATGATTGAAAGTTCCTTGGGTATATGCACAAGAGTAGTATTGCTGGATCTTGAGGTAGATTGTCCCCCAATTTTCTGAGAAACTGCCTACAGCTCCAGAGAGGCTAGCTAAGAAAGAGGACCTCAAGACGAACACATGGATGGTCCTGGGAAGGGTAAATAGATGAGATGTTCATAAGTAGACTGGAATGGAGTGGGGCAGTGGAAGGTAGGGGATGGGCAATGAGAACCTAAGGGAATGGGATATTGAGCTGGAACAGGAAGGGAGGGGGAATACAATGGAAGAGATACCATAATAGAGTGAGACCTCAAGAGGATAGAGAGAAACAGGGTTCTAGGGAAGTTCCCAGGAATCCATAAGGATGACCCCACCTTAGACTACTAGCTTTAGAGCAGAGGGTACCTGAACTACCATACCCCAGTAATCAGATTAGTGAATACCTTAACTGTCATCATAGCACCTTCACCCAGTAACTGATGGAAACAGATGCAGAGATCACAGCCAAGCACCAGGCAGAGCTCCAAGTGTCCATTTGAAGAGAGAAGAGGGATTCTATGATCAAAGGACATCAAGATCATTATGGAGAAACATACAGAGACAACCAAACCAAACTAGTGGGGACTCAGGACTGTAGACCAATAGCTGTGGAGCTTCCATGGGACTGGACTGGGCCCTCTGTATATGTGAGATAGTTATGTAACTTGCTCTGCTTAATGGATCCCCTGGCAGTGGGATCAGGATCCATTCATAGTGCCTGCGCGGACTATGGTGTTAAACCTTACACTGCCTTGGTCTGGGGGTGAGGGGCTTAGACCTGCCTCAATTGAGTATCAGGCTTGCTGACTCCCCATGGGAAGATTAGCCTTGGAGGAGGTTGGAATGGGGGTTGGGATGTGAGGGAAATGCTGGGGATGGGAGAAGGGAGGGGAAGGGATCTATGGTTGGTATGGAAAATGAGTAGAAATTTTCTTAATAAAAAAGAAAAGAAACTGAAATATGTCTTGGCAAGTTAGAAGAACTGAAAAAAAAGTGGAAGCATTGATTGACTTAGGTCTCTCATTGGTTATCTGGTATCAAGAGGTCATGCCTGTAATGATGTACACTCAACACAAAAGGGACTGAGTATGCATCTTTTTTAATTTACATATATAGGTTTATATATGGAACAATAATAATTGAAGTTATCTGCTAATAGGAAAAGGGGTAAGAGTAGTATGAGCGATTAGAAAGAGAAGATTATATGTGTGAATGATGTAAGTATGTTTGAATATATTACAGGTTATTATATAAAGTACATTTATATTTTTATTATATCATATTTTATATAATATAATTATATAACATACAGATTTAATTGATAATGGTTTAATTATTTATAGAAAATACACAATATATTGAATTATAGTTTAATATTATTATGAATATATTTAATAAATACATATATATATATATATACATATATCAAACATATAGTTGTAGTTTAGTGATTTGAATAGGAATGGTCCCATTAGGCTAATACATTTGCATGCTTGGTCATTATGGAGAGATGCTACTTAAGCGAGAATAGATGGTTGGATTTGTTGCAGTATATGTGGCCTTGGAGAAAAGTTGTCACTGTGGGTGTGATTTGTGGTTTCAAATGCTCCAGTCAAGCCCAGTGTCTCTACATGATACACTCAAATCAGGATGTAGAACCCTCAGTCCATTCTTTAGCACTATGCCTGCAGGTGGCCCTGCTACTCACCATGTTGATAATGGACTAAACCTCTGAAACTGTTGGCAAGTCTCAATTAAATGCTTTCCTTCATAAGAGATGGAATCATTATGGTGATTCTTTAGAGCAATAAAATGTTGAATAAGACATGTACAATAAGTGTTTTCTCTTGTTCCTCATTAGAATAAAAAAAATTCTAAAATAAAAAAAAGGGTTTTGTTGTTTGTTTGTTAGTGGGAGTTGTCAAAGTGAATTAGGATGAAATGGAGTGTCTAAAAAGTTCCAGAGATATAAAAAGAAGAGAGTCACCAGTGACTGGATATCATGAAGGCTCTCAGATATCCAGACAATTGTAGAGAATGGGTGTGCCTAAACTTGAGTCAAGCTCCAAGAATCCTTCCTATCATACATAAAACTCCTGACTTGATATTCACCCTGCAAGTGTATGGCTGTGCTTGGAGTCTTCTGGCCAAAATGTTTTCCTTTTCTTTGCCTAAATTGATATTTCTTGTATGAAAGAAAGAAATGCCTGAAAAATGTAAAGGAAACCACTTTTCCTTTCATTCAGCAACACCTGCAAAGCTTGCTGCATCTAGTTTGGCCAGTAGAGAACACAAATCTCCCATTCATGAGCAATGCATGGCTCTGTGCCCTGAATCCTACAAAAGGAAATAATGACCCAGATTGACATTTTGAAAACACATGAGTCAGTATCCTTTAGTACTTTGAAAATCCAAGCCTCTCACTCTGATATGTTAACTATCTATATACCAAAAATAAAGTCAGAAGATAAACACACACACACATACACACACACACACACACACACACACACACACACACACACACAACCATGAAACAGAAGTGAAATGGGTTTGTTATTGGTTAAACATGAGTATATGGATACATTCTTACTTTAAATTGTGGTTCTACATTTAACCCAGAGTAAGAAACATAAAAGGAGCTACAGAATTTTCTATCACATCATGGGTGCAGTATTTATGTCCCATCACATCAACCCAGGACTCTACCTCTGCAGCTCTGATATGAGTGGCAAACCCACATCAGTGAAACCAGTCTGAGAACAACAGCTGAAAGCAGAGTGTTCCCATTGCTGGTGCTTGCCATGCCTCCTGCTCAGAAGCCCTGTCTAGGACAATAGTCAGGAGCCTACATTGTTAACACACTGTGCCCTAGTTGGCTCTGAGCTTTCAAGTTGCCATGGCAAATACTTGCTGAGGAGATTTGCATTATGACATTGCTGCAGTTCAAGATTACTGAGGGAGGATTGGGGATAACTTTTGATTGAGAGCAACAGCCATTGGTATAGGTTGCCTATAGCCAGGTCCATGAGCCCACACATGCACACAAGTGGGAAAAACTAATTGGATTTATTTGTCAAGAAAAAACAAAACAAAAACATGAAGTTGAGATGAAGATGGGAGATATTTGGCAGAGATTCTTGGGAAGGTGGATGGTGAGGGCATATATGAATAAGATGCATGATAAACAATTATGAAAATTAAAAATCAATATATAATCCCCATTTCATAAAAAAGACACTGCTAATTGGGTAGATATTTGCAAATACCTCATTGATACCTCAATTCATTGTCATGAGATTTTTGAACTGGTCCTTATTTTATATATATATATATTCTCCTTCTCTCTTAGTCAGGGTTCTATTGCTGTGAAGACAAAGGACTATTGTAAGAGGAAGTGTTTAATTGGAATGGTGTTTACAGTTTTAGAGGCTTAGTCTATTATCATCATGGCGGTAGGTATGGATCTGGAGCAGTATCCAAGAGCTACATCCTGGTTCCTAAGTTATGATCTTAAAGGTTAGACTCTTGCAGAGAATGCATTGTACATAGTACTTGGAGGCATTGAGCGGGAACTAACCCGGGAGCCTCTTCCTTAAGGACTGGCTCACATAATACCTAAGGTGCTTGGAAGTATTCAAGTGAGAAAAAAAATCATCAGTCCTATTCAGATTTAAAGCTAATGAAACCACAATGATCACAATGGCAAAAATGTCCTTAAGTGGCACTTATAATTTGGGGAAACAAACTGCAATCTATTTGAACTTATGATTACTTAGTGTGAATATTATATGTGAATAGTCTATTTACATAATTCCTGTGATGAACCACTTCAGCCCTTCTCCTGTCTCCCTACTCTCTGTAAAATTCATTGCTTTTTCTTTAATTGTTATTGTCACATACTTACATATGTAAATGTATGTTGTGTGTGTGTGTGTGTGTGTGTGTGTGTGTGTGTGTGTGTGACTAATTCCATAAATAAAAGTGAGCATGGGATTCCCTTCCCAAATAATGTCTCTACAATACAATATCTACATCTAATGCTTAGGAAATCCCACAGAATACAGTGCAGAATTATCATAGGAGAAAGATGACCAGGACACCTGGTCTGAGGTTGCATCTTCTTCATATGAATGGGAAGTTAAAACAATGAAATCTCAATAGTATATTTGCCTAAAAAAGACCTTCATAATGTCATGCCAAGTTAACATGCTAATGTGGATAGGAGCAATTTCAGAAAACTTCACCTTAAAGGACGAAGTGAAAGAGATAATTAGAGATTGATGAGAGAGAGAGAATTAATTTTTCCCACCAATGAACCTCATAAGTGTTTATCCAATAAAAGTTGTTCAGCCTTAAAAATACATGTAAGAATCACACTAGATGGACTCAGTAAGTTGCTTTTATGCATTGAATCGTGTGTGTGTGTGTGTGTGTGTGTGTGTGTGTGTGTGTGTGTGTGTTAGAATTATAGATAATACATAGCCAATAAATATGTAGATAGATAAATTCTAGTGGAGGCATTATTATCCAACACACAATAACTCGATTTAAACTCTTTAAATATGGATATCAATATTTTAGAAAGTGTCTATAGCCTGGTAAAATAAAGTATAGATTGATCTGATAATGAAAATTGCCAGTTTCATTATAACTGTGATAATTTCATTATTAACTTCTTTGGGTTTAGAGTTTATATTCAGCACAAATTACAAACCTCCACAGTATGTCTCTGGAAAATGTGCTTATTCTTCTGATCCAATTAGTGAAATGGAGAGTGAAGAGCACAAGGTTCTCCATTCATCCTTCTTAAATCCTTCATCGTGACAGATTGTGCTCATAATTACTTCCTAAAACAAAATGTTCTGGAGTCCTCCTTTAGTACCCAGTTTGTGAATGCCCAGAATGAACTTGTTGCCCTTAAGAGTCTATGAATAAGTTTTACAAAGTATATATATATTTGTGTGACAATTGTATTTACTTAGTATTTAGGTGGCTATAAAAATTGAGACATTGGGAGTATAAATTCAATAACACAGCTTGGGAACTTGTCTTAATTACTGTTCTGTTTCTGTGAAGAGGCACCATTGCCACAGACATTCTGATAAAGAAAGCATTAAATTGAGAGCTTTCTTACAGTTTAAATGTTTAAGTAATTATCATCATGATGGAGAACATGGCATCTCAGAGGCAGACAAGGTGCTAAAGAAGTAGCTTAGGGCTCTATGTCCTGATCTGCAGGCCAACAGAGAGAGAAATTCTGTACTTGGAATGAGCCTTTGAAACCTCAAACCCAGTGACATGCATCCTTCAACAAGCAATATGTTGATGGATTATGTGACCAATGCTTTGTAATGAGTAACAAATTTCCATTTTCAACATGCAATTTTTAATATCTATATTTTCATAACTAATATAATAAGGTGTCTTGAGAGTGTTATGAAGTCCAATGACAATATTATAATTCTTTGGTTTTCATATGTATGATTATAAATGCAACTTGATAATATTGTTTGATCGGTCAAATTACATCTCAAATGATGTGTTTGTGCTTATATATATGCATTTTTTTGTGAAGAGCCATAATAACAGTTCATGATTATAACTTGCCTCAAAGCAACTTTTAAAGACCTCTCATTATGTTATATATTATATTACTATATATTATATTACTTTATTTATATCATCACCAATCAATAAAAAATAAATGGATTTCTGAGATCATATATGTTGTTAATGATTTTTTTCTCAATTTTTCTCTGTCATTCTCTCCTCCTTTAGTACAATTGAACATTCATTCAATATTTAAGCTTTGAATAAATTCTATGGTATGTCATCAATCCTCAATGCTAGAGGAACCATTAATGTTAAACCTATAAAACATGATAATGAGTGCGTAAATCTGATAGTATTTTATGACAAATAAGGAAGATACAAAAATGTCCCCTGTAACAACTTATACTCAATACAGTATATGAAGTTGTAGGTATCATTAGCGAAGGACAGAGGAACAGAATAGAAATAAATGAAGTCCTTGCTGATTGGAGATAATATCGTTTCAAATGCTTCAGTCAGACCCAGTGTCTCTACCTGCTATATCAAATCAGGATGTAGAACTCTCAGTCCCTTCTCTAGCACTTTGCCTGAAGGGGGCCCTGCTACCCACCATGTTGATAATGGACTAATCCTCTGAAACTGTAAGCAAGTCTCAATTAAATGCTTTCCTTCATAAGAGAAGAATCATCATGGTGTCTCTTCAGAGCAATAGAACGTTGAATAAGACATGTACCATAAGTGTTTTCTTTGATCCTCATTAGAATTAAAAAAAAAAAATCTAGTTCATGTGTTTCCATTAGTTTGGCATTTTATTTGTCTCTGTACTTTTTCCATCCTTGGTCTCAACAATTCTTGCTCATACAATCCCTCCTCTTTCTCATCAATTGTCTCCTGGAGCTCCACATTGGGCCTGGCACAGGCCCTCTGGATAAGTGAGAGAGTTGATTACCTTGAACTGTTTGGGAGGCACCCAGGCAGTGGGACTGGGACCTATCCTTATACATGAGCTGGCTGTTTGGAACCAAAGGCTTATGCAGGGATATTTACCTCAGCTTGGGAGGAGGGGACTGGACCTGCCTGGATTGAATCTATCAGATTGAGCTGAATCCCCAGGGGAGTCTTTGCCCCGGAGGAGATGGGAATGGGGATGGGCTGGTTGGAAGTGGGGGTTGGAGGGTAGCAGAAGGGGTAGTACAGGGGAATCCATGGCTGATATGTAAAATTAAATTAAATTATAAAATAAAATAAAAAATTTTTGACTTAAAAATTTTCTAAAATAACAAAAACAAAAATGGGTTTGGTTGTTTGTTTGTTAGTGGGAGTTGTTCAAGCCAAGTGAATTAAGATGAAATGGAATATCTAGGAAGGTCCAGAAATTAAAAAAAAGAAGAGAGTCACCAGTGAAAATATATTTGAGGTGGCAATTTAGTGATCATGAAGGCTCTCAGATATCCAGACAATTGTAGAGTGTGGGTGTGCCTAAATTTGAGTGCAGCTTCAAGAATCTTTCCTATCATATATAAAACTCCTGATTTGATATTCAGCCTGCAAGTGTGTGGCTGTGCTTGGTATCCTCTTGCCTCACTGTTTCCATTCTCTTTGCCTAAATTAATATTTCTTGTATGAAAGAAAGAAATCCCCAAGAAAATGTAAAGGAAACCACTTTTCCTTTCCTTCAGCAACACCTGCAAAAGTGCTGAATCTAGTTTGGTCAGTAGAGAACACAAATCTCCCATTTAAGAACAATGTATGTCCCTGTTCCCTAAATCCTACAAATGGAAATAATGACCCAGAATGATACTTTGGAAACACATGAGTCAATACCCTTTAGTACTTTGGAAATCCCAGCCTCTCACTCTGGTACGTTAACTATTTTTATACCAAAAATAAAGTCTGAAGTTAAACACACACACACACACACACACACACACACACACACACACACACACACAGAAGTGAAATGGGTTTGTTATTGGTTAAACATGAGTATATGGGTACATTCTTACTTTAAAATGTGGTTCTACATTTAACCCAGAGTAAGAAACATAAAGGGAGCTACAGAATTTTCTGCCACATCATGGGTGCAATATTTATGCCCCATCACATCAGCCCAGGACTCTACCTCTGCAGCTCTGATATGAGTGGCAAACCCATGTCAGGAAACCAGTCTGAGAACAACAGCTGAAAGCAGAGTGTTCCCATTGCTGGTGCTTGCCATGCCTCCTGCTCAGAAGCCCTGACTAGGACAAGTCAGGAGGCTACATTGTTTACACTCCTGTGCCCTGGGCTGCTCTGAGCATTCAGGTTGCCATGGCAAATGCTTGCTGAGATTAATATTATGACATGGCTGCAGTTCAAGATTACTGAGGGAGAATTGGGGTTAACCTTTGATTGAGAGCAACAGCCATTGGTATAGGTTGCCTATAGCCAGTTCCATGAGCCCACACATGCACACAAGTGGAAAAACTAATTGGATTTAGTTGTCAAGAAAAAACAAAACAAAAACATGAAGTTGGGAGGAAGATGGGAGATATTTAGCAGAGATTCTTGGGAAGGTGGATGGTGAGGGGATATATGCATAAAATGCACTATAAACAATTATAAATATTAAAAAAATATATATAATCCCCCTTTCATAAAAAAAAGACACTGCTAATTGGGTAGAAATTTGCAAATACCTCATCAATTCCTCAACTTATTGTCATGAAATTTTTGAACTGGTCCTTAATTATTATTTTTTTATATTCTCCTGCTCTCTTACTCAGGGTGCTAATGCTTTGAAGACAAAGGCTACTATTGTAAGAGAAAGTGTTTAATTGGGCTGTTGTTTACAGTTTTAGAGGCTTAGTCTATTATCATCATGGCAGGTGCATGGCAGTATCCAAGAGCTACATCCTGGTTCCTAAGTTATGATCTTAAAGGTTAAACTCTTGCAGAGAATACATTGTACATAGTACTTGGAGGCATTGAGCTGGAACTAAGGACTGGCTCAAATAATACCTAAGGTGCTTTGCAAGTATTCAAGTGAGAAAAAAAATCAATAATCCTATTCAGCTGTAAATCCAATGAGACACCACAATGATCACAATGGCATAAAAGTCCTAAAGTGCACTTATAATTTGGGGAAACAAACTGCTATCTATTTGAACTTATGCTCTATTTATTGTGAATATTATGTGTGAACAGTCTATTTACATAATTCCTGTGATGAACCTACTTCAGCCCTTCTCCTGTCTCCCTATTCCCTGTATAATTCATTGCTTCTTCATAATTGTTATTGTCACATACATACATATGTAAATGTATGTTGTATGTGTGACTAAATCCATAAATACAAGTGACCATTGGATTCTCTTCCCAAATAATGTCTCTACAACACAATATCTACATCTAAGGCTTAGGAAATCCCACAGAACACAGAGCAGAATTATCGTAGAAGAAAGATGACCAGGATACCTGGTCTGAGATTGCATCTTCTTCATATGAATGGGAAGTTAAAACAATGAAATCTCAACAGTATGGTTGCCTAAACAAGACCATCATAATGTCAGGCCAGGTTAACATGCTAATGTGATTGGGGACAATTTCATAAAACTTCACCTTAAATGAGGAAGTGAAAGAGATAATTAGTGATTGATGAGAGAGAGAGAATAACTTTTTCCCACCATTGAACTTCATAAGTGTTTATCCAATAAAAGTTGTTCAGCCTTAAAAATAAGATGTATGAGTCACACTAGATGGACTCAGTAAGTTGCTTTTATTCATTGAATCCTGTGTGTGTATGTGTGTGTGTGCATGTGCGTGTGTGTGTGTGTGTGTGTGTGTGTGTGTGTGTGTGTGTGTGTTAGAATTATAGATAATACTTAGCCAATAAATAGGTAGATATATAAATTCTAGTGGGGGCATTATTGTCTAACACTCAAAAACTCAATTTAAACTCTTCAAATATGGATGTCAATATTTTAGAAAGTGTCTACAGCCTGGTAAAATTAAATATAGAATGATCTGATGAAGAAAATAGCCAGCTGCATTATAACTGAGATAATTTCATTATTAACTTCTTTGGGTTTAGAGAGTTTATAGTCTATACAAATTACAAACTTCCATGGTGTGTCTCAGGAAAATGTGTTTATTCTTCTGATCCTATTAGCGAAATGGAGAATGAAGAGCACAAGGTTCTCCATTCATCCTTCTTAAATCCTTCAGTGTGAAAAATTGTGCTTATACTTGCTTCCTAAAGTAAAATGCTCTAGAGTCCTCCTTTTGTACCCAGTTTGTGAATGCCCAGAATGAACTTGTTGCCTTTAAGAGTCTATGAATAAATTCACAAAGTGTGTGTGTGTGTGTGTGTGTGTGTGTGTGTGTGTGTGTGTGTATTTGTGTGACAAATGTATATTTTTAGTATTTAGGTGGCTATAAAAATTGAAATAATGGGAGTATAAATTCAACAATACAGCTTGGGAACTTATCTTAGTTACTGTTCTATTTCTGTGAAGAGGCACCATGGTTACAGAAACTGTGATAAAGAAAGCATTAAATTTAGAGCTTTCCTACAGTTTTAAATTTTTAATTCATTATCATCATGGTGGAGAACATGGCCTCTCAAAGGCAGATGTGGTGCTGAAGAAGTAGCTTAGGGCTCAATGTCCTGATCTTCAGGCTGACAAAGAGAGAAACTCTGGACTTGGAATGAGCCTTTGATCCCTCAAACCCAGTGATATACATCCTTCAACAAGCTATATGTTGATGGATTATGTGACCAAGGCTTTGTAATGAGTAACAAATTTCCATTTTCAACATGGAATTTTTTATATCTATGTTTTCATAACTAATATAATAAAGTGTCTTGAGAGTGTTATGAAGTCCAATGACAATATTATAATTCTTTGGTTTTCATATGTATGATTATAAATGCAACTTGATGATATTGTTTGATAGGTCAAATTACATCTCAAATGATGTATGTGTGTTTATATATATATGCATTTTTTTGTGAAGAGCCATAATAGTAGTTTAGGATTATAACTTGCCTCAAAGCAAATTTTAAAGACCTCTCATTATGTTATATATTATATTACTTTATTTATATCATCACTAATCAATAAAAAATAAATGGACTTCTGAGATCATATATGTTGTTAATGATTTTTTTCGATTTTTCTCTGTCATTCTCAACTCCTTTAGTACAATTGAACATTCATTCAATATTTAAGCTTTGAATAAATTCTATGGTATGTCATCAATCCTCAATTCTAGAGGAACCATTAATGTTAAACCTATAAAACATGATAATGAGTGGGTAAAATTGATAGTATTTTATGACAAATAAGGAAAATACAAAAAAGCCCCCTGTAACAACTTATACTCAATACAGCATATGAAGTTGTAGGTATCATTAGTGAAGGACAGAGGAGCAGAATAGAAATAAATCAAGCTCTTGCTGATTGGAGATAATATCATTTCCCCCATGGAAATTGTGAGGATTCCACAAGCCTTTATTAAACAGACTGATTTATTAGACTGAGGAACTTACAAAAGGCATCAAAAAGAATGGATAATGCCTTTCCTTCTTGTGGGGGCAAGTGGGAGGGTGTGTTAATAGGGGAGGCTGGGGTGGGAGTAGGGAAGAAAGGGATCTTTGATTGGTGTGTAAAATGATTGAAAAATTTCTTAATAAAAAAAAGAATGGGACAAAATTATAAAGGTAAATAAAAAGAATGAATAAATAATTCAGCCATTAAAGCCTGGCACCCACTAAAATGACAAAACATCAACAAAATCACTTCAGGAAAATGACTATATAGTGTAGTGTGTGTGAAGTGTAAATATGTATATATTTATATATGTATATATACATGGAAACCCATGTCTGATGTGTAAAATTAAAACACAAATATCTGTATTAAAAATAAAATTTGAAATTAAAAAAAAGAATATCCTCCTCTGCCTCTTAAGTGTCCTACCTATTGAGCCTCATCTACTTCTTATTAAGCCTAACTTACCAATTGACTTATTAGAGAAATTTTGTATGTCACACTTATATTGTGGGTAATATTTTCCTGTCTAATTATGATACATCAATGAATTATGTAATTATTCTCAAAAACAATTATTTCTTGTTCTATTATCATCCAATTAGACTGTTTTTTATTTACTAGATTCTTTACTTGTTTGTTTTTTGTTTAGTTTTGAGACAATGATGCAGTCTTCACTGTTCTGGAATTCAATATATAGACTGTATTGTCCTCCAAATCACAGACATCCACCTGTCTCTGATTCTCAAAGACTGGAATTAAACACATGCAGTAACATGCCTAGTTAATCAAGTTTTTAAAATATATATATATATTATCATCCTGAGTGAGGTAACCCCGACTCAGAAGGACAAACACGGTATGTACTCACTCATAGGAGGATACTAGATGTAAAACAAAGCTGACTAGACTGCTACACAACTCCAGGGAGGCTACCTACAAAACGGGACCCTAGGAAAGACTCAAGGATCACCCAATGACAGAGAAATGGATGAGATCTACATGAACAACCTGGATGACAGTGGGAGTAATAAAGGGCAAGATTTGAGGGAAAGAAAACTTAGGGGATCAGGAGATCCCAACTGGATCAAGAACAGAAAGGGAGAATGAGGAATAACAGACCATGATAAATGAAGACCACATGAGAACAGGAATAGGCAGAGTGCTCGAGAGGTCCCCAGATATCCACAATGATATATCCTCTGTATTCTGCTGGCAATGGTCGAGAGAAAGCCTGATCTGACCTAGTCTGGTGATCAGATGGCCAAACACCCTAACTGTTGTCTTGGAACTCTCATCCAATAACTGATGGAAGTGGATGCAGAGATCCTCAGCCAGGCCCCAGGTGGAGCTCCCGGTGTCCAACTGTCGAGAAAGAGGGGGGTCTGCAAGAGCGTGAATTGTTGAATCCAAGATTGCAAAAAGCACAGGGACAAATAGCCAAACGAATGGAAGCACATGAATTATGAGCCAAAGGCTGTGGAGCCCCCAGTCAGATCAGGCCCTCTGGATAAGTGAGACAATTGAATAGCTTGAACTGTTTGGGAGGCATCCAGGCTGTGGGACCAGGATCTGTCCTTAGTGCATGAGATGGCTGTTTGAAACCTTAGGCTAACACATGGACACTTTGCTCAGTCTGGAAGGAGGTGACAGGACCTGCCTGTACTGAATCTACCAGGTTTAAATGAATCCCCAGGGTGCCTTGATCCTGGAGGACATGGGAATGGAGGTGAGGGGCTGAGGGGAAGGTGGGAGTGGGGGCGGGATGGGGGAGGACAGGGGAACCCATGGCTGATGTATAAAATTTAAAACACATAATAATAAAGAAAAAATATTTATTAAAAAACATATATATTCTATTTTTAATTAGGTATAAATCTTTGTGTCTCTGTATGGGTAAATATACCATGTGAATGAAGTACCCTTTTGGCCCAGAAGAGGGTGCCAGATTCCCTGTAGCTAGACTTACAGTTGTTTCTGCACCAATATGAGAGTTCTGGGAACCAAACTCAGGTCCTGCTCAAGAGCATTCAGGTTCCTGAACTACAAAATCATCTTTCTCCCAAACAAGATTGTGTTTCACTAATTAGAATGGATTGCATATTTCTGTTGTTGTGTATTACATGGCATTGATTGAAGACAGAAATGTATGCATGAGAAATCAATTCATTTAGTCAACAGAAGAATTAGTACAAAGGTAAGGGGATGGGAAAGAAAACTCATGAAACCAGGACCGTGGCTTCATAGGAAAGATGAAAAGAAAAGAAAATTGAAAAGGACAAGTTACCTTGTGCAAGTCCTGGCTAGGTTTTGTCTACTTGACAGAAGCTCAAGTCATCTGGGAAGAGAAGACCGCAACTGAGGAGAATCCTCCATGAGATTGGATTGTGACAAAGCCTATGGGCATTTCCCTAATAGATAATTGATGTTAGAGTTCATTAATTTTAAAATGTGTATGAATGAATTCCTCTACTGCTTTTATCAGCTCAAATAATATAATTATATGCTCCCATTATTGTCAAAAAATGGCATTAATATGGAAATGATTCTGAGAGCAGAGAAAGTGACATTGCTTACAAATAGTCAAAATTGATAAACCTATTGGGTTCATATAAATCACTTTATAAAGAATTTGAGCATGGAGTTCTGAATTCTTTGAATATCTATCTACTGTTGAAAATAAATTGTTGAAAAGTTAGAAATTAGTTAATCTTTTCCTATATTGTATGACATAATTTATTTCTCTTATGATGTAGTCAAACTTTACCTCCATAATGCTGTCATGTCTATTAACATACCTCTCATTAAGATTAAATACTTTGAGTCAATATGAAAACTATTGAGGTCAAAGTGCATGACATACGTCCCAGGTATAATGAAGGAAGCGATTTCCTTGCAGCTCAAACAGCTCATGGAAGACACTCACTCATTATTAGAACTGTGTAAACACCTAATATTTTAACCTAGTCTATATGATGATGGATAATTCAGCTACATGAACATGTAATATAAATGTACTAATACTCAAAATTATTGCTCTCCAGACAGAGATAATTAAAAATAGTTGGAAATTTATGAAATATGAATAAATGATGTTGCTGTAAAACCATGTTACAATAAAAATGATGACCAATTAGAACTCCATATTTTACAATTTTTCT
The DNA here is from genome assembly GCF_903995425.1 of Onychomys torridus. Classification (NCBI taxonomy): domain Eukaryota; kingdom Metazoa; phylum Chordata; class Mammalia; order Rodentia; family Cricetidae; genus Onychomys; species Onychomys torridus. Next base: position 16,522,154 of record NC_050445.1, read on the forward strand.
TGTTAATATGAAATACAGAAACATTTGATGATGAAAATTACCAGGTATATTATAACTGAGGTAATTTCACTATTAATCCCTTTGGGTTTAGAGAGTTTAATCATTTCCTCTTACATTTTATTCTTCTTACAAGTCCTTTATTTATTTTCTCAATTGTTACTATGTATCACATTTATTTCTGCAAAATTTTATTGAAAAAAAGATTTAAAATTACAGAGATATTTTCATCTTCTCATGTGGTCTTCATTTATTATGGTCTGTTATTCCTTGTTCTCCCTTTCTATTCTTGATCCAGCTGGGATCTCCTCCTCCAGTAAACTCTCTTTCCCTCAAACCTTGCCCTTCATTGCCCCCACTCACGTCCAGGTTGTTCATGTAGATCTCATCCATTTCTCTGTCATTGGGTGATCCCTGTGTCTTTCTTAGGGTCCTGTTTTCTAGGTAGCCTCCCTGGAGTTGTGAGTAGTAGTCTAGTCAACTTTGTTTTACATCTAGTAACCTCCTATGAGTGGGGACATACCATGTTTGTCTTTCTGAGTCTGGGTTACCTCAATCAGGATGTTTTTTTTTCTAGATCCATCCATTTGAGTGGGGGGGGGGACATCATAACCCATGGCTGATATGTAAAATTAAAATACAAATATCCATATGAAAAAATAAATATATTTTAAAAATTAGAGATATTTTAAATTTTATTTCAATTAAACTTTAATTTATTTTTCAGTTGTTATTTTTTCCAGATGTCCATATGTGTGTGTGTGTATATATATGTATATATATACATATTCTTCTTTATATATATACATATACATTATATATATATATATTCTATATATATACATATACATTCTTTAAAGAATGAAGGAATAATTCTATTCATGCATTTCAAAGAAGTTCAACTGCCATGCAAAAAATATGACAATGGATACTAAATAGGGCAATGTTAGCCCAAGAAAATATGGCTATTTTGGACCAGCAACAAACATCCCAAACTCCCAATAGTCAATCACCATTTTTAGAATATTTAGTGTAGGCTCTGCATATTCCCATGAACTTTATTTCACTAACTTCAGCTCTGCCTTGGCAACTACTGAGCTTTATACTATAGAGTTTAGTGTGGAGCACGTACATGATGAAATTTCTGCATGCATCAGTGTCACTACCCTTGTAGTGAAATTTAATCCCACAGGGAGAGGTTAGAAAGACAGAAAAATACTTCCAGCCACATGTACAGAAATTATTCTGACCTTCTCTGAAGGTTAGCACATTGCACAACACTGAATCCAAATGGAACATTTTTGATGATGAGCAAGGTATGAAATCTCAGAACCCACACCCCCTACCTTACATTCTACAGAAAAAATACACATTCTGTCTCAGGTAAGGTTTATGTGTGACATACTTGCCGCTGCCATATACTAGGATGTCCTGGCATCTAGTTTCATTCTTCCCCCAAACAGCCCTAGATACTGGAGACCAAGTAATCACACATCTGAGCCTGTGGGAACACTCACATTCCTGTCACCACATTTCCTGTGAACTAAATGGGGACTCAAATGCCCTTTCTGTGATCCAGCACTCAACTGTCATTAATTTCTTTTATTGCCAGGAGCTATGCATGGAATGAGAGTACATTTTGTCAACTACTTTGAACAATAACATATAGATAGCAGTTTGTGATGTGTCAGTCTACATAAACAGCACTACAATTATTTGGAATCTAATATCTTCTTATTAATGGAATTTTCACTGTGTTTAGAGAAAGAATTAGGTCTGAATTAATATTGGGGAACAGGCCTCAGCACCTAACAGAGAGCATAGGGCTGACACCATAGCATGTGCTCCTCTATTGTTCCCTTGTGTATCTCTTAACAGGTAGTCGATACTGTGTTCTGTGGGGTTTTCAAGAGGGTCAGACCCTAAATGTCCAATCCTTGATGTCTACATTGCACTTGACATTGGGAAATCTGCCCCACAGATAAGATGCTCCTCCTGGATGTTAGGTCTCTCAAGTTCAGTTACATTGTGCACCACTGGTAGTATTACCATCCTCTTGGAGTTTTCTCCCTTCTGTGTGTTAGAAGAGGTCAGGTCAAGGGACCTGTCCACATTGGTAACCATTTCTTTCTATTGTTTTCTTGCGATTATTTGCCATGAAAATAATAAAGCCACTCTGCACCACATGACCATGATTGAACCTTTTCCACCTGTTTTAGTTGGCAATGAAGTATTGAAGTTGGGATTGTAGTATTTAGAGATGACACCAGTTTGAAGAAACTTAGCTGAAAATTGACCTTTAATAGTCAGTACAAATAACAAACCTCCATGGTGTCTCAGGAATATGTTTACTCTTCTGCTCCAATTAAAAACTGAGAGTGAAGAGCACAATGTTCTCTACACATCTGTTTTAAATACTTCATTGTGACAGATTGTGCTTATACTTGCTCCATAGAATAAAATACTGTAGAGTCCTCATTTAGTATCCAGTTTATGAATGCCCAAAATGAACTTGCTGCTCTTAATAGTCTATGAATAAATTCCAAGAGCAGGGGTATCTATGTAATGAAAATATTTAGTTAATATTTAGGTAGCTCTGAAAATTGAGATACTGGGAGTAACATTTCAAAAACACAGCCTGGGAACATGATTTCATCATTGTTCTATTGCTGTGAAGGGACATCATGACCATAGAACCTCTTGGAAAAGAAAGCATTTAAGTGGGAGTTTGCTTACAGTTTCACAGATTTAGTTCATTATACTCATGATGGGGGGCATGACAGCTCACATTCAGACATGATGATGGAGAAGTAACAGAGTTCTATATCCTGATCTGGAGAGAGAGAGAGAGGAGAGACAGAGAGAGAGAGAGAGAGAGAGAGAGAGAGAGAGAGAGAATGAACTCTGGACCTGGCATGTGCTTTTGTTACCTCAAAGCTCACATTCAATGATATACATTCTTCAACAAGCCACACTTCAAATTTTTCAAATAATGCCACTCTCTTGTGCATAAGCATTCAAATATATGAGCCTTTGGGGTCCATTCTTATCCAAACCACTATGGATCAAGTTGGAAGTTTCTTTCTTCAGGGACCCACCCCACAGTGAGGATCCTGTGTTAAAATGGGAAACAGATACTCACCTACAGGTAAGTCTGAGGTCCAAAAATCAAGCTATCAATGTGACAATGAGACTAATTTCAGTTCCTAGAATTAAAAAAAAATGATGATCCACAACTACCTGGAAATCTCATTTCAGGATTTTTGATGCATGTTTTTCTTCTCTGAGGACATGAGGCACACACGTGTTGCATGCACATGTTTATATACAGAACGGACACCTCCTATACTACTAAAATAAAATACTTAACTAAGTAATTAATTAAAATAAAATAATAACATTAAAAATATTTTAGTTTCAAGAGGGAATAGGAGTAAGAATACACAAGGACCTTGAAGACAAGAGACAATACAAAAATCACTTAGAATTCTTCAAAGAGATCCCAGTTGATTCCCAAAGCCGAAAGCAGTGTGCAGCAGAAGGCTGTAATATACCATATCCATTATGGACACAAACATTTTCAATCCTAGTTCTTTGAGTTTACCTTGGCCAGGAATTTCAGGATGATCAAGGATTAGAAACAGAGTTTACTAATAGGAGATTTTTAACGTAGTTTTAAGCATGAGGGTTCATTGAAAGTGAAATATTTAAGGAATAGGGCACTACCACGTTTTTGCCAACTTTGAAGCCTGAATCAATGAGGGGTCACCCATGAGAGTATGAGTGACAACTACTGGATCATGGGGAAGGGTTCTGTTATATTAAAAAGATTACATTGAAGGAAAGCTTAAAAAGATTGCTTCGTGCCCACAGAGACACGAAGGTGTACTGAATGCCTTGAAGTTCCAGTTATACATGGTTGTGAGCTATCATGTGGGTGCTGGGACTTGGAGTCATATCTTCTGAAAGAGCAACAGGTGTTCCTGATCATTGGTCCATTTCTTAAGTTTGTAAACCAGATTTTCTTGATTCTGCATTTCTGAGATGTGTTTTATGCAGTCAATTAAGTTGCAGATTCAGAGGATTCTACATTTTCAATTATCCTAATGTTTGTTGGTTCTGACAAGTACATCTTCTTTATAAATCATCCTCAAAATACATTGATTGGGATGATGTTATTTTAGGGAGATATTAGCACCTTTTCTTTTTGCCAGCAGACTATTGAGACAAGAATCTTCAAAGAATTAGGATTTCCCTAGTCATCTTTGGCCCTGTAGCTGCCAGAGTCTGTGGTGAGGTCCGTGGCTCCTGTTAACTTGGGTCTCTTGACTGCCCAGCGTCTGCACTGCCACACTGAAACCTAGAGACTATGCTTCTGCTAGGTCTATTCAAATCTGAGAGTCCTACACTACTGCCCAAGGACATGGTATCATCCAGCTCCAAACTGCCGCCAATGACCACATCTGGGTCTGAAGCCTTGCAGCATCTGGGGCTAGGTATATGTCCATTACACGTGTTAACACAGTGGGCCCATGGAAACCGTGTGTTGAACCATGTGTTGAAGTAGAAAGACCATGCTGAATTGGCTTTAGCCCTCACTGTACTGGAGTGATCTGCCCACCCACCCTCCACAGAACATCTCCCCCTGAAATTCCCTAGGCCTGTGATACCAGACGCCAATGATTCCATCTTGGAAAAGCCAGCCCAATCTTTAATAGGAGAATTAGGACCCTACACTTAAGATTGTTCACAGACCCCTTACCATCAGCCTGCGTGAGCAGGCTGCGCCCCTCACTTGAGAAGAATGTTCTAGTAGCCTGGACTGACCAACTCAGCTGTGACCCAGGCACATACCCAGGACCTGGAGATGACACATGCTCAACATGGACCCTCCATTTTTGACCTGCCAGAATGTGGGAAGGAATGATCCTGTGAAACCATAGCCATTGGATGTCCATGTTTGGGAAAAAGGGTGATGAATAGGATTGTGGTGCATGATATGAAATTACAAAAAAATAATAAAAAAATAAAGGAATCCTCATACATTTCATGATGATGAGTAAGAAAAACAATGAATTCCACTGCCCACCAGTAGAGCAGACTAAATATATCAGACAGTGCACACACTTTTTACAACATTTCAGACAACCTTGCAAGAGAGACTGGACCTGAGATCATAATTATTGAGACATTCACATCTCAACTGAGATACCTTAGCTATGCATCTTTTTCCTCTGTTTACAGATAAACTTCACCCCAGGACCCTAAAGATAGACATGGGGTGTGGTGATCACTATATCTGTTTGTACCTCTGTCTAGTGTGGCCACATTGGATACTTGGCATTTTTGTGTTTTTCAGATTTACTTGTGTGCTTTTGTGGCCTACTGTTGATACATGGCTGTGTTAGTCTAAAATGTCTGGATTTGATGCATGAAACATGATGTATTCATAATTTATATACAAATAAGCTTTCTATCCACATGAAAACAGATTTCTCCTTGATACTAGATCCTAATGTCAACACATCTATACTGAACTTTCAAATCTCTATAGTCTATGGATTCTGCAAAGGATTGGGACCCTCTGTTTTGTAAATTCACTTTATTTTCTTACTATGCTTTCCCCTTGTAGATTGCTTTATTCAGTTTTTAAAGTCAGGAGAATAATAACTTTTCTTTTATGAAAGGGAATTGGCGGACCCTCCATGAAATGGATGATAATAATGGACATGATGTGAGGCCTCTGTGCAAGCTCTTGACTTTGTTTTTATGCTTCACCTACTTTTCTATTGTCCTCTGAATCTGAGACAAAACCCCACAACACCCAAAGCTACCATAATGTATAATGTTCTTGGTACAATAGTATTAAATTCCTCCCAGAAGGTGACATTCATGCTTCTCAGTCAAAAGTGTAGAATATGCCCCTGAGTACAGACAAGCAACTTCATGAAAGAAAAAAACAGTTTAGATAGATGCTGAAAATTGCCCTCTTACCTTTTATTTATTTATTTTTTTAAATATCAGATGGCACTTTTACTTTCCTTCCTAAGAGTTCCCACCTCTGGCTCCTAAGTTGTCCTGGCTGGTAATCCTCACTGACTAAAAGACATATAATAGAAAGTTCACATGTCATGTTTAAGATATGGATAATGTCTTACTGTGTAATTATGATACATCAATGAATTATGAAATTATTTTCAATAAAAATTTACTTCCATTCCAATTCTTTTTATTTGACTTCTTTTTTAAAATTTATTTAACTTTTTGCTTCTTTGTTTTAGTTTTGTTGTGAAAAAGGTTCTCACTGTGTAGCCCTTGCTGTTTTTGATTTCAGTATATAGAACAGACTGTCCTCTAATTCACAGATATCTACCTGCATTTGCTTCCCAAGACCTGTAATTAAAGACATGCAGCACCATGCCTGGCTAATCAGATTCTTTAAAAATATTTTTTATTTTTAATTATGTATAGATCTGTATGTCTTTGTATGGGTATATGTACAAGGTGGTTGATGTACCTTTAAAGGCCAAAAGAGGGTACCAGATTCCCCTTGTGCTGTAGTGACAGTTGATTCAGCACAAACATGTAGGTTCTAGGAACCAAACTCAGGCAAATACATGGACATCCACTTCTCTGAAACACAGAATCAGCTTTCTCCCAAATCTGATTATTTTTCAATATTTAGATTGGATTGTAGTGAGAATGTTGTGAAAGAGAAGAATGGAGTCAAGGAGTTGCCAGCAAGATATCGAGGAAGCAAGTTGTCAGACTGAGAAAAGGTACCAAGCCACATGGCTAAACATAGATAAGAATTAGGGGTTAATTTAAGCATAAAATCCAGTTAGTAATAAGCCTGACATACTGACTAAGCATTTATAAGTAATATTAAGACTCCAAGTTAATTATTTGGGAAACAGCTGCCATGTATTTGGGAACAGACAGGGAGGAGACAAACATTCCACCTACACCATACAGCTTTCATTTAGTAATGCTACTTTCAAATTCATTTGCCTCTCCCTCAAACACTGCCCTCTTCCAACTATCATTATCAATAATCTCTCAGGAGGTCTCCTTCTGCTTCAGCTACATTCTTTATCTCAAACATATTCATCAAATTGCAGTGAGAAAGAGCAATCTTTCAGAAAATTGATTTTTTTATAATTTAATTAAATTTTACATGTCATCCATGGGTTCCCCTGTCTCCCCCCTCATGCCACCGCCTCCGCCCTCCTCCCATCCCATCCCCCATTCCCATCTCCTCCAGGGCAAAGAATCCCCTGGAATTTCAGCTCAACCTGGTAGATTCAGTAAAGGCAGGTCCAGTCCCCTCCTCCCAGGCTGAGCAAAATGTCCCTGCATAAGTCCCAGGTTCCAAACAGCCAGCTCATGCACTAAGGACAGGTCAGGGTCCCACTGCCTGGGTGCCTCCCAAACAGTTCAAGCTATTCAACAAAAAAAGAGAACTAACAACTGATCTCCCTCATGAACATTGATAAAAAATACTCAATAAAATACTGGCAAACAGACTCCAAGAAAATATCAAAACAATTATCCACCATGATCAAGTAGGGTTCATCCCAGGGATGCAAGGGTAGTTTAACACACAAAAGTCCGTCAATGTAATACACCATATAAACAAACTCAAAGAAAAAACCCACATGATCATCTTACTAGATGCAGAAAAGGCATTTGACAAAATTCAACACCCCTTCATTATAAAGGTCTTGGAGCAATCAGGAATACAGGGAACATACCTAAACATAATAAAAGCAATTTACAGCAAGCCAACAGCCAACATCAAATTAAATGGAGAGAAACCCAAAGCAATACCACTAAAATCAGGAACAAGGCAAGGCTGTCCCCTATTCCCATGCTTATTCAATATAGTACTTGAAGTTCTAGCCAGAGAAAAAAGACAACATAAGGAGATTAAGAGGATACAAATTGGAAAAAAAGAAGTCAAGCTTTCCCTATTTGCAGATGACATGATAGTATACATGAGTGGCCCCAAAAATTCAACCAAGGAACTGATACACCTTATAAACACCTTCAGCAACATAGCAGGATACAAGATCAACTCAAAAAAATTAGTATCCCTCTTATATACAATAGACAAACAGGCAGAGAAGGAAACCAGAGATACATCACCCTTTACAATAGCCACAAATGATATAAAATACTTTGGGGTAACTCTAACTAAGCAAGTGAAGTACCTATTTGGGAAGAATTTTAACTCCCTGAAAAAAGAAATTGAAGATGTCAGAAAATGGAAAGATCTCCTATGCTCATGGATAGGCAGGATTAACATAGTAAAAATGGCGATCTTACCAAAAGTAATCTACAGATTCAACGCAATTCCCATCAAATTACCAAAACAATTCTTCACAGATCTGGAAAGAATAATATTCAACTTCATATGGAAAAACAAAAAACCCAGGATAGCCAAAGAATCTTGTACAATAAAACAACCTCTGGAGGCATCACAATTCCTGACCTCAAGCTCTACTATAGAACTGCAGTAATAAAAACAGCTTGGTACTGGCATAAAAACCGCCAAGTGGATCAATGGAATCGAATTGTAGACCCTGACATTAACCCACACACCTATGAACATATAATTTTTGACAAAGAAGCCAAAAATGTACAATGGAAATAAGAAAGCATCTTCAACAAATGGTGCTGTCATAACTGAATGTGAACATGTAGAACCCTGCAAATAGATTCATATCTGTCCCTGTGCACAAAACTTAAGTCCAAGTGGATCAAAGACCTCAACATAAATCCAGTTACTCTGAACCTGATAGAAGAGAAAGTAGGAAGTAGTCTTGAACGCATTGACACCGGAGATCACTTTCTAAATATAACACAAGTAGCCCAGACACTGAGAGAAACAATCAATCAATGGGATCTGTTGAAATTGAGAAGCTTTTGTAGAGCAGAGGACATGGTCACCAAGACAAAGTGACAGCCTACAGAATGGGAAAAGGTCTTCACCAACCCCACATCTGACAGAGACCTGATATCCAGAATATGTAAAGAACACAAGAAATTAGACATCAAAATACCCAACAGTCCAATTAAGAAATGAGCTATAGAACTAAACAGAGAATTCTCAACAGAGGAAGTTCAAATGGCTGAAAGACATTTAAGGAATTGCTCAGCATCCCTAATTATCTGGAAATGCAAATCAAAACAACTCTGAGATACCACCTTATACCTGTCAGAATGGCTAAGATCAAAAACACTGAAGACAGCTTATGCTGGAGAGGATATGGAGCAAGGGGAACTCTCCTCCACTGCTGGTGGGAATGCAAGCTTGTACAGCCATTTTGGAAATCAATATGGCACTTCCTGAGAAAATTGTGAATCCATCTCCCCCAAGACCCAGCTGTAGCACTCTTGGGCATATACCCAAGGAATGCTCAATCATACCACAAGGGCCTTTGCTCAGCTATGTTCATACCAGCATTGTTTGTAATAGCCAGAACCTGGAAACAACCTACATGCCCTTTAACTGAAGAATGGATAAAGAAAATATGGTACATATACACAATGGAGTACTACTCAGCAGAGAAAAACAATGTCATCATGAGGTTTGCAGGGAAATGGATGGATCTAGAAAAAATCATCCTGAGTGAGGTAACCCTAGAAGGACAAACATGGTATGTACTCACTCACAGGAGTATACTAGATGTAAAACAAAGATGACTAGACTGCTACACAACTCCAGGGAGGCTACCTAGAAACCATGACCCTAGGAAAGACACAGGGATCACCCAATGACAGAGAAATGGATGAGATCTACATGAACAACCTGGATGACAGTGGGAGTAATAAAGGGCAAGGTTTGAGGGAAAGAAAGCTTAGGGGAGCAGGAGATCCCAGCTATATCAAGAACAGAAAAGGAGAACAAGGAATAACAGACCATGATAAATGATGACCACATGAGAACAGGAATAGGCAGAGTGCTAGAGCGGTCCCCAGAAATCCACAATGACACATCCTCAGTAGACTGCTGGCAATGGTCAAGAGAAAGCCTGATCTGACCTAGTCTGGTGATCAGATGGCCAAACACCCTAACAGTCGTGCTGGAACTCTCATCCAATAACTGATGGAAGTGGATGCAGAGATCCTTGGTCAGGCCCCAGGTGGAGCTCCAGGAGTCCAATTGTCGAGAAAGAGGAGGGACTGTAAGCGTGTGAATTGTTGAGATCAAGATTAGAAAAGCACAGGGACAAGTGAGACAATTGAATAACTTGAAATGTTTGCGAGGCACCCAGGCAATGGGACCCAGACCTGTCCTTAGTGCATGAGCTGGCTGTTTGGGCTTACACAGGGACACTTCGCTCAGCCTGGAAGGAGGGGACTGGACCTGCCTGTACTGAATCCACCAGGTTGAAATGAATCCCCAGGGGAGTCTTGGCCCTGGAGGAGATGGGAAATGGAGGGGAGGGGCTGGGGGAAGGTGGGGATGGGGGCAGGAGGGGGCAGGACAGGGGAACCCATGGCTGATGTGTAAAATTAAAACACAAATTAATAAATTTTTAAAAAGGGGAAAAAAGAAATTAGACATCAAAATGCCCAACAGTCCAATTAAGAAATGGGCTATAGAACTATACAGAGAGGTCTCAACAGAGGAAGCTCCAATGGCTGAAAGACATATTAAGGAATTGCTCAACATCCCTATTCATCTGGGAAATGCAAATCAAAACGACTCTGAGATACTACCTTACACCTGTCAGAATGGCTAAGATCAAAAACAGTGAAGACAGCTTATGCTGGAGAAGATGTAGAAGAAAGGGAACTCTCCTCCACTGCTGGTGAGAATGCAAGCTTGTACAGCCACTTTGGAAATCAACATGGCACTTCCTTAGAAAATTGGGAATCCATTTCCCCCAAGACCCAGCTATAATACTCTTGGGCATATACCCAAGGAATGCTCAGTCCTAGCACAAGGGCATTTGCTCAGCTATGTTCATAGCTGTTCAGCATTGTTAGTAATAGCCAGAACCTGGAAACAACCTACATGCCCTTCAACTGAAGAATGAATAAAGAAATTATGGTACATATACACAATGGAGTACTACTCAGCAGAGAAAAATAATGGCATCATGAGGTTTGCAGGCAAATGGACGGATCTAGAAAAAAAATCATCCTGAATGAGGTTTGACTCAGAAAGACAAACATGGTATGTACTCACTCACTCATAGGAGGATATTAGATATAAAACAAAGATGACTAGACTGCTACTCACAACTCTAGGGAGGCTACCTAGAAAATAGGACCCTAAGAAAGAAACAAGGATTGCCCAATTACAGAAATGGATGAGATCTACATGAACAACCTGGACATGAGTGGGGGTATTGAAGGGCATGGTTCCAAAGAAAGAGAGCTTAGGTAAGTGGGAGATCCTAGCTGGATCAAGAACAAAGAGGGATAACAAGGAATAAGAGACCATGATAAGCCTTTAATCCCAGAAACTCAGCCTTTAATCCCAGGGAGTGATGCAGAAAGTAGAAAGATATATAAGACATGAAAACCAGGCACCAGAGTTAGTTAAGCATTTGGCTAGGATTAGCATTCAGGCTTTGGAGTAGCACAGTTCAGCTGAGAGCCATTGGGATAAGGAAACAATACCAGCTGAGGAAATAGCAAGGTGAGATAGCTGTGGTTTGTTCTGCTTCTCTGATCTTCTAGCATTCACTCCCCCCCCCCCAAAAAAAAGAGACCATGATAAATGATGAACACGTGAGATTAGGAAGAAGTAAAGTGCTAGAGAGGTCCCCAGAAATCCACAATGATACCTCCATTGTAGACTACTGGCAATGGTGGAGAGAAAGCCCAAACTGACCTAGTCTGTTAATGCATGACCTAAAGGTCATGCTAGAACTCTCATCCAATAACTGATGGAAGTAGATGCAGAGATCCTCGGCCAGGCCCCCGGTGGAGTTCTAGGAGTCCAATTTTTGAGAAAGAGGTGGGATTGTAAGAGCTTGAATTGTTGAGACCAAGATTGGTAAAAGCACAGGGACAAATAGCCAAACTAATGGAAACACATGAATTATGAACCAAAGGCTGTGGAGCCCCCACTGGATCAGGCCCTCTGGATAAGTGAGCCAATTGAATAGCTTGAAATATTTGGGAGGCCACCAGGCAGTGGGACAAGGACCTGTCCTTAGTGCATGAGCTGGCTGTTTGGAACCTTGGGCTTACACAGGGACACTTTGCTCAGCCTGGAAGGAAGGGACTGGACCCACCTCGACTGAATTCACCAGGTTGATCTGAATCCCCAGAGGATTCTTTGCCCTGGAGGAGATGGGAAAGGGGGGACCTGGGGGAAGGCAGGTTGGGGGGGGGGGGGGGGCAAGACAGGGGAACCCATGGCTCATATATTCAATTAAATTCAATTTTTAAAAAATTTGAATATTGAACCATGAAAAACTTTGGTGTTTGTACTTTCTATTTCATTTGTTTTACTATACATTTTGGTTTCTTGTTTGATATATTGATTGTTTAAAAGCTTGTTGTTTTGATTTCAACATAGTTTGAATTTCCTAATAATTTATTGGTGTATTAATTACATTTTCCAACCAAATGGCAAAAACTTAAGTACCTAGTGGTTAAGAGTAAAGAGAGCAAGTAGGTATACTTTTCAGCAAAGTGGCTTTTGTATGCTGATTTCTCTTTTGGATACTGAATATGATATGGGCATGTACACTGTTGTTCACTTGTAGAATCGCTTTATTAAAAAAATCTACTAGATATTGCATTTGATCAATTTATAATTTGGTTCAATCTTGATTACCCTCTTCTGGTCTGCAGTCATACATGCTATATACATAATAAATAATGAAATCTAAAAAAAACCCAGATATTTAGAAAAACATCTCCTTAAAGATATGATCTTATTTTCATTTTAAACGTTTTCATTTCAATATTTAATCAATAAAAATGGTATAAAAATAAATATTAAATAAATTATTTGCTCATCAATTGAAAGTAAGTGGAAAATTGTCCTGATGAAAATAGGATACATGGCTTATATGAATATTAGTTCAAAATTGAGGTTGGTTTTATGTTAAAACATAGTACAAGAGTTCTTTCAAAACTTCAGAAAGAGGGAGGAAGTAAGGGCATTCATAATGCTTCTTGGATAGGTAAATGTTTGTTTATTTACTTGGTATTTCAAGACAGGGTTTCTCTGTGTAGTTTTGAAGCCTGTCCTGGATTTTTCTCTGTAGACCAGGCTGGCCTTGAATTCGCAGAGATCCATCTGGCTCTGCCTCTCGATTGCTGGGATTAAAGGCATGCACCACCGCCTCCAGGCATATTTATTTGTTTGTTTGTTTATTTTTTCATATTTATTTATTTATTTTAATAATCTGTACCTTGTTACTGGTTCCTGAATTTACCTCATATTCATTTATTTATTTGTTTGTTTGTTTGTTTGTTTTAATAATCTGTACCTCATTACTGGTTCTTGAATTTACCTCATATTAATCCTGGCTACTGAGGGTCTGAGATCATGAAAAGGATGTTAAGACTATTGTACCAGTTCTCTGGAGCTGCTTTAATAGATGACCACACATGATGGCTTAATCAACACTAATTCACAGTCTTATTAGAACAGAGACTGAAAGTCTAAGACCCAGGCATCAACAGCTTGCTTCCTTCTAGGGATGGTCAGGAAATCTCTTCCTTAATTAGTATGACCTATCCAGAGGAGCTGCATGTGTAGTGATCAAATTTCTAGCATTTTCAAGGCAGCCCCAACATCATAAGGCAGAGGGCAGGAGTGCAAGTGTGAAAGTGTATCTGTTGACCCTCTCACCTCCCACCCCGTTCCCTCTTCTTGCTGGTTTATAGTGTTTGCTGAATTTTTTGGTGTTCCTTGTTGTATAGACATCTATCTTTTCCATCTTCTATTGATGTGCATCTGTTTCTTTGATCAATTTCCCTCACTTTTTGTGTATGATACACTTATAATGTGTGTACATATTTGTGAGTATGTGAATGGAGCATGTGTCTGCCACTGCACACATGTGAATGTCAGAGGACCACCTTAGATGTGTGTCTTTTCCTTCCACCTTGACTGAAAGGATGTCTTTTGTTTTCCATTGAATAAATGAAGCTGGCCTATAAGCTTCTGAGGATGTCCCTGTCCCTACTATTTCCCCAGAAAAGCAATGGAATTACAGATGTGCACTACTGCACTTAGCTTTAACATTTTTTTTTTCCTGGAGATCCAAGCTCTGATCCTCACACTTGCCTGGGAAGTGCTTTATCCACTGAGTCATGCTTCCAGACCCAATTTCCCTCTTTCTTTTTTATAAAGATATAATTTTTTCAGTAAAAAAAATAACCCCAGTGATCTCCTCTTAAGGATAGTTGTTTAGGTTCCCAGTTTGGTGGTAGAGTCCATCGCAATGGACAAGGCGTGGTGGCGGAGCATGTGGTCACATTGCCCTTGCAGTTGGAAAGCAGGCAGAGAAGAATGCTGCTGCCCAGCTTGTTTCCCCCCATCTGGGACTTCCACCCACTGTACAGTGCTGCCCACATTCATAATGGGTATTCCTTATCTCAGTTAACATACTTAAATAATCTGTAACAGACATGCCAAGATCTGTGTTTCTATAGCACTTCTAAACATCAGCAAGTTTACAACCAGTGTTAGCCATCATATGGGAAAATGTGTTTTGTCAAATGATAAGAAGCCTGTGGTGGACAATGAATAACCACAGAGACAGAGAAATCCTAACCATTCCCAGCACACCTGCCCAGTTATAGAAAAGTGTGTCTGACACTCTTGTCTAGCTGAGTCTGAGGCTAACGCAAGGAAGTCTAGCTGAGACTGGTTTGGAAATGGCCCACCCAATGCACAGGACCATGACTGCCAGAATATGGTGACATAAGAAACCTTTGGACTTGAGAGTAATTTGTTACTGGATAAGTAGCTGGAGTTGCCTTGGATGTAGGGCAAATGCACTGTAACAGAACTATACTAAGGATTAAAGGTAAATTTGGCTTGGTGCATAATGAAGGCAGATAGGACAGAAATATGTAGCTGCAAAATGAGCTATAATGGGAAAAAGTTAGAAGTGGATTAAAGGTTGGTGTTCTAAAGACTGATGGTAGTAGAAACTTAAAGTGGATGATTTCTAAGAAGACAAGGCATAGAACAAAACCCATGGACAGAATCTTGAGGAACTAGAAGTGCTAGGGAAAAAAAGAGAGGAAATGCTGTGATCTCACGGGAAGATGGTTCTTCGGTCTTCTCAGCAGTGGTTTTGCAAAGGCTTAAGCTATGGATCACTCCACTTCTTAGTGGGCTGTTGGCATTAGCCATGCATTCAGCAGCTGCAGGTTCTGCCATTTAGAAATCTGCTATCACATATCAGTCTGGAGAGAAGAAATCTTTTGTGGATTTGTGCCACTTTCTCTCTTATCTTGAGCATCCTCAAATTCTATTTTGTACCTTTGAAATCTGAATTAATTCCATCTTACTCTTCACAGAACTCTGATCTTCCAAATAAAGGGTAGAAGGTTAAAAAAAAAAAAAACCTTTCAAAATAAAACAAAACAAAATTCTTAATTTCCCTCAGGATTAAGAAAATTATAGTCATTAAACTAGATGCCACAAATTGACAGTTGTGGACAGACTGAGCTCACTGCAGTACTTAGCTTGTTTTTTACTGTTGAGTTGAGTGACTTATGCAGGAAAAATCCCACAATCCTATTTTCCTCCATCTTTCTCAGGATGACTGGAAGATTCTGGCATGAAACAGGTAGGCTGCACTCTTCCAGGGTGTTTTTTTGGAAAACACCAAATCACCTCACAAGCCCTGCTCTTAACTTCCTGAAGTCCTCCAGAGATTTCCTTTGCTGCTGCTTAGAAAGGAGAGCTACCTCGTGTATGAGCTGCATAACACTGGAACACATTTCTAATCTGTTGTTCATTTTTTCAGGGACTTGGGGTCTGCTGGCTCACCACATTCAAGAGTAGCATAGAGGCTAGCATTCAGGTGAACATTCTTTCAGAATTAGATGGGTTAGAGTGCTTTTCAGACATCTCATTTTTCTGGAAGAATGTATACTTCCTGTCCACACAGAGCCCTGTCCTCTGTCTGCTCCTTGGTGGTTTGATTCTGAGAATGACCTAAGGACCACAGTCTAGACAAAACTCTCCAAGACTCTTCAGGAGTCACACAATTGTTATGCTTCCATGTGAGACTTTTTAAAGTTACTTAATAAGCAACCAGAAAAGGGGTTATTTTAGAATTGCAAAGTAGCATAGCAGCCGACGTACCTGTGGGATGTTTTGCTTTCCAACTCCAAGATTGAATGATTTAAGAATGGTTTAGTGACAGATCTGAACTTGATTTTAAATTCTCTAACATTGCTAAATAAAATTTGGAAGCAGCTATTGCTTGAGACAAGCCTGCTTTGTTGTGTTTCAAAAAACCAGACCACCCTGAAGGAGTCACTCATATTAAGTACCTCACATTGAAATCTGAAACAAGTCAATACATACATACACACACACACACACACACACACACACACACACACACACACACACACACACACACTCATCTCAATAATAAACAGTAACAAATTAGAAGAGCCTTCTTTAAGATGGGCCTCATTTATCTGAACAAGAAACTGAGGAATTCCTCTCTGCTGTAACTCAGTCTGCTGTGCTCTCTAGGCCTCTTTCCTTAGTCAATTCTATATATAAGCCTGGGTCCTGTGTGGCCCAGCAGAACCATTTATAGAGTCATGTGAAGGATGAGAGAGTGCTCTTAATTCTAGATCTGTAAAGAGACTTGATCAAGGCATTTAAATAACCTATTGATTAACATATTCTATAAGCACTTACTGCAAGCCTCACCTCAATTCTCCTTCCTTCATGATTTCATCCCTACAGATTGTTGTCCACACATAGACAGAGACCATGACTCCTCTCCTGAAACCTCTAATTCACAGTGACCAGAAACCACTAATAGGACTCTAGGTCCTTGGTGATCCCATAGCCCTGCTCACTGAGTTTGACTTTGTGTCTTATACTAACTCTAATTACTTGCTCTGATTCACTCTTGTCAGGACTGTGGTCAAGGTCAGTTCTCTTGTTTCCCAGAGGGTGAAGCCATCCCTCAGACATGAGCTACTTAATTCCATCTTCTCATGACATCATTACATGACCACTATCACACACACTAGTTTGTTTCATTCACACAATCGTATGTTTCTATCTTACTATTCATTTTTTTCTAATTTTAGGTCAACTTGTTTTTCTTTATTTTCCCAAAGTACTTAGCATGGTGTAATTAAGTTTATAATTAACACAATTAATAATCTGTCCTGTATTGTTAAGTTGTAGGGTCTGTATGGGTAGTGGTAGGTATTAATTTTACTAGTTACTATATTCCAAGGCCCTGAAACAGAGCCAGAAGGTAATAGGAGCTAATGGTTGTTGAAGGAATAGTGATTCAGATTCAGTAGTAGAAAGACATGGCAAATAGACCTTGCTGAACTTAACCGGCAATCCAAGAGATTGAATTGATGTGCATCCTCACAACATGGAACAAAAAACAGCAACAAATATGAATCATGTTTTTAGGATAAGCATAAATTAGTAGTTTAATATGCAGCTAAGAGTATGTCTAAAAGAAGGAACAGCTGGATCTGGTGGCACTGGTCAGTAATTGTGGTTGCTCTGGAGCCAGTGGCAGGATATCAGATCAGGTTCAAGGTCAACCTGTACACTTAGTGAAATGACATCTCAAAAATAAAAGGTCAAGTGATGGCGGTGGATATGGCTCAGTGGAGAGTGATTGTCTAGTATGTGCCCATCTATGGGTTCACTTCTTGGCTCTGCAAAGAAGAGAGAGAAAAAAAACAGATGAGGGAGAATAGCAACATGGAGCCACAGGAAAAGCAGGACTGAGCAGGGAAAGTGCTGTATCATGAGACCACATGACTTCTCAAGCAATTTTGTGTTTGGAGGGGGGTTGACAAACCAAATAGTCAAAGAGTAAGTGAACAGAAATGTGAACATAACAATTACAAACCAATAACCCAAGTCTATGTCTAGTTCCAGATACTTCTTCAACTACAGTCTTTGTTTCCTTACAGCTTCTGAGAAGTGTTTCTGTGTTTCTGGTATAGGGCTGTAGGCAGTGGACAATGGACTTAGGAACTGTTTCCTTTGGTTTGGATCTGGCCTTATGTTTAAAAGCTGAGTAAATGCAGACAGATCCCATAATTGTTCTAGGCCCTGGTTCAGTGCAAAAGGGGGATAAAAGATTTATATATTGGAATTGTTGCATATGATTCAGAGCTGATGCATCTACACAAAGAACATAGTGCCTGCTCAGTCTTCCAGTCAATATAGAACAATTGCAGTTGTTAAAAACCATGATGTAGAACACCTGGAACCTAAAAGGTATGAAGAGTGTAAGTGAACTGGAAAATCTCTGGGTTTGGTGTCCCAGGGTTCGGCACCAAAATGTTAGTAAATTGATGGATGAAACTGCAAGGAGACAGTTCAGCCCTAGAGGGCAAGGTATCCCAGACACCTCAAGCTACTCAGAACAAGAGCTCTGCCCTGAAGGTGTCCTGGACACCTGAAGCTGTTTAGCACAGCTGTGATGGCTGGGACTGCAAAGAAACAGCCCAACCTTGGAAAGGGAGGCTTTCTGACTTCTCTGGAGAGTCAGGCCTGGAACTGCTTCAGCAAGGAAGGGTATCCTGACTCTTCAGGAAAGTCAGGATATACCTGGTGTGATGGGGGATGGTCTCCCTGCAGGACACAAAAATCCTGTTTCTCTCCTGGAGAACCACAATCTCTGTCTCAGTGTTACCAGCTCTTTCTCGCTCAGTCCACTATGGGGCATCCCAGCAAGGTTCTACTGTTCAGCTCCCTCTTGCTCAGTGCACTATGAAACGTCCCAGCAAGGTTATTCTATTCACCAATGAAGGTCTTCACCCAATACTCTTTTGAGAAAGAGGTTTATTTGGGAAGGAGTTGTCCAGGAGAGTAGCTGGCTCTACCAAGGTGGAGAAAACAGCTCACAATTGACCAGGGGTGGGGGGGTGGGGGGTGGGGGGTTTATATAGGATGTCTAGGAGGGGCGGAGTGAACTGTGATTGGTTAGTTTTTTTCTGCCCAGGGATTGGCCAGTTTTGTGAGCAAGGAGCAGAGATGGCCCTGATTTCAGGGCCAAACTTTGTTTCTTTCAGTGGCCTTTCTTGGCTTTTTGATAGTACCTCTAAGGCCAAGGCACATTTCTTTCACTGACTCTGATTCTAGGAGCCAAGAGTGTTATTTTGGTACTAGTTTCAGAGTCAGGACATATTTCCTGGGTTCTGGGTTTGGGGATAAAGTGTTCATTTCTCTGGCTCATGTCCGAAACACATTTTTCTTTCCCTGGTCCTGGGCCCTAGGGCCAGGATTCTACTGTCCTGCTCTTTGATTGGTTAATTTCAAAAGTCAGTTGGACAGGGACAGAGATGGCTCTGATCTGAGCTAAGCTGTGTTTCTCTCACTGGCCTTACTTAGCTTTTTGACACTACCTCTAAGGCCAGGGCACATTTCATTCACTGACTCTGATTCTAGGAGCCAAGAGTGTTTCTTTGGTATTGGTTTCAGAGTCTGCAGGGCATGTTTCCTTGGTTCATTTCTCTGACCCAGCTCCCAAGCACAGGGTGTGTTTCTTTCCCTGGTCCTGGGCCCTAGGGCCAGGATTCTGCTGTCCTGCTCTGTGATTGGTTGATTTCACAAGTCAGTTGGACAGGGGCAGAGATGGCTCTGATCTGAGCTAAACTGTGTTTCTCTCACTGGCTTCATCTGAGCCATCCTTCCCTAATTCTGGGCTCCGGGGTCAGGGTGGGTTTCTCTAGCTGGCCCCTTTTCCCTACAAAGAGAACACATACAGATTCCTCCAGTCTTTTTATGGAGAAAATTGTTTCTACAGAGAGTTTTCTGTGGAAGGAAGTAGGAAAATCAGGCTAAATAGAACTTAACATATTTTTGAACTGTTAATATTAAGAACCACCTCTAGTGAGGTAATGCCCAGATAAATAACTTTTCCTTGCATAACTTGACTTTAAAATTATCAGTGAAAACTAAAAATGTTTTATAATGGACCAACTTCTCATTGCTAATGTAGAAAATTAGAAGATTCAATATTCAACTCAAACAACTTACTAATAATCTGTCAGAAAATGATATGAGTAAAGAAAAAAATGGGTTACAACTGCCTTTGAGAGCAGTAAATATACCTAGTCAGAGGACTTGACACTGTACTAAATAGTTTTATAATTATTTAGTACCTCAAGAATATTTTTAAAGCAGTTGTTTTAATGGGACTTACTGAAATGATATTTTGCTTATAGCATAAAGACATAAAGATAAAGAAATTGAACAAAGCAGAAATTTCAAGATGACATCAGCACCACAGGATTAAAGCCTGAGCAGTAAAGGAAGTGGGTACTATGAAGGGATTTATTACTCAGCTTACTTTGGTAGTCCTAGAACCAAACCTTGGGGGAAATACAATGAAGACCATAAAGAAATGTTTGTTCATGTAATAAATCCTGATAGAATGACGAGTACACAAACTCTAACCAAAGAACCAAAGGATATGTCATTAACCCGCCCCTTTCAACCTCTTTCTCTTGTTTCAATAGTTGATTTTCAGACCTTTAACTTCAATTCTGTGTAGAATGATTATTGCAGGTTTTATCTCTTCTTTTGTATTGTTTGATGTCCTAGATATAGGTATTCAATTTGTAAAAGATTTACTTATTTTTATTTTATTTGTATGTGTGTTTTACTTGCATGTGTGTACAGTGCCAGTAGAGTCCAGAAGAGAGCTTCAGATCTCCTGGAACTGGAGTTACAGATGGCTGTGAGCCCCCACGTGGGTGCTGAGAATTGAACCTGGATCTTCTGAATAAGTAGTCAGTGCTATTATTAGTGGATGAATCATCTCCCCAATGCTTTTTAAACAGAGACAAAACTAAGCCAAAAGAGAGAATTATGTGGAAAAATCTTTGTATTCTACAAGGACTAACATAAAGATGCATACGAGTAAGCTACCTTTCACATTCTTTGCTTTTGGCACTTGAGACAAAAGGCAAAATAAAATCCCCTTACTGTTAAAGCCCTACAGAGTTTTTTGGAATTGCTAGGAAATGTTCCTCTTTAGTGTTCAGCCAGGGAAGGGGCTCTGAGTGAATACTCAACTGCATATTTATTCACATAAAATTGTGCTCAGCACAGCCAGTTGCTTCCTGTAGGCATATGGGAAGACAAACACTTTGGAGAATTAAGATGTAGTTTTGCAAATCATCAGGCAAGGCAGTTATCTGTGAAGCAGTTATATCTTCCTTCAACCCATTTGGATTAAACGCAGATTCTAAGCAGCTGTTCTGATCAAGCTTCACCTATTTTGATTTGTCAAATGCCTTCCTTAATCATCTGGTGCTTCCGGATGTCAGAAATTCCTGCTGCCATCTCCAGTATGGATAGTCTTTCACTTGTGGTAAATATAGCTCATGTTGATGCAGTCAGCTTATGCTCAGAACAGCTGGATGAATACCCTGGGGCTTAGGAAAAAGACTGAACACACACAAAGGACTCCTGGGAGAACTGGCCACAGCTGGAACATGGAGTAGCTGAAAAAAAAAAAAAATGAGCAACCATAGAATTTGAGTCCAAGCAGAATTCCCCTCTAAAAAGAAGAAGTCTCTATTTTCAGATAGACTTTGTGCTTAAAGTGTGTTATAGAATGCTAACACATATCTTTTCTGCCTCTGAATTCTAAATTAACACCATGGGAATAGTCACCAACACCTTTTTCTTCTCCACACAGTTTGCCTGGGTCATCTGCATCCTCAGTGTTTTCAGAGCTTGTATGAATTTTATCTTTATCTTCACATGTGACCGTCAGAGAGGAGAATCCAGGGCTTATCTTGATCAGAGGGGACACCTGGAGTAACCTATGTGTCAAGCAGTCTTCCTGGGTTTATGTAAGAATTATATCCATAAATTATAATTGAAGTACCAGGAAATTATGGCCTCTGGAACAATCATTGTATAACAAGATAGCTAGGGGACAGGTTTTCAAAGCTGAAATTGTTTTTTAAAAATAATTTTTAAAATTAAATATTTAATATGCAAATATCTCCTATTTTGGTTTGGTGACCTTTCTAAATATTGGACAGATCAATATACTGCATTCTACAATATGAAAATGCAGATAATCTTGCATTTTCTACTTTTGCAAAGGATTCATAAGAATAAGTTATCTTGTTTGCCAAGAGATTGTCTCTACAAGTGTTTTCCAATTTCTATCCCAGGGCAACAGTCCTCATCATATCACTGCTGCAGAGAGGTGAGGAACATAGAGAGCACTAGTGTAGTGCACATTCTGATTCACTAAGAAAATTAAGACATTGCTCCAGAGAGGTAGCTGTCTCCAACAAAAATGAAGATGCCAAAGAGGCATTTGAGTAACTGCACAGCAAATAATCCTGTAAGAACAATCAGAGCCCACTGTACAGGCAGGACTGCTTTCCAAATAAGTAATAAATAAAAATAAGTTTAAAATGTTGGACAATCATAAAAACCCAATGACTGTTTTTTACAGAAATAGGAAAGAGTTCCAAAATGTGTGTGGAAACACAGACTCCAAATAGCCAGAGCAATTCTGAATAGAAGATCTGTGCTACAGGAATCACAGAACCTACTTAAATTATCCTTTAAGCTGTGGGAAGCCATTAGAGCAATGCCACAAAACCAGACATGTTCATCAATGAATAAAGAGCCCAGAAATACACCCACTAGCCACAGATGACTGGTTCCTAAAAATGAACCCAAAACATCCCATAGTATGTGGGGTGGCTGGGAAATTGGGTGTCAACATGTAAATTATTGAGAGCACAAAGGTCCTTTGTGCCCACAGATCACTAGAGAAACAAAGAATGTTAATCATACAGGGTTGCTACCTCAAAGGAAGAAATGAATGCCTGTCTTCCACCCAGAAGGTTGGGAGTGGCTGCTGCTGATGACCTGGTATCCTTTGCTATCTTTAGAGCCAGACCCAAATTCCCCAGAATATTTATCAGACTTTTCTTCCTTGATGTTTATCTTTAGCCTTGTTTCTCAGTCAATAGAACACAGTCTTGGGGGGAGGTCACAGGTAATTTATATCATGCTGATCTCTATGCTATTTTGGTTAGAGACCACACCAGGTCAAAGGCCCTTTGCGCTATAGAATCTATCTTCATAGTCACATGTACTTTAATGTATTGAGTTTCAATACATTTATGGCTCCTTTTGCATGAGGGATTGTATTACACTCAGTAACTTTTTTCCAAATCGTGCTGTATTTAAATATGTTTGCAATAAGCCATCTGGTGCCATACACTCTAGAAGTTTCAACCAGCACTGCCTGAGTTGGGCTGAACTGAATTTTCCTTTGTGTCTCTCCAGGTTAGTTTCCCCACAAATCACAGTGCTTCAGGTGCCCCTATCATCTTGCACAAAAATCAATTCAAAATATATTAAGAAAACTTTTAATGTTTGATGTGAAACTTTGAAATTATTGAGCAAACGCTTGCTGTAGACACAGATAGTGGGTTTCAAAATGGGACTCTGGTAGCTCAGGAGATACCAAAATGGCGAAGGTCAAGAGGTTGAGTTATATGGAATCAAAAGAACTGCACAGTGAAGGAGGCAGAGTGACAAGAGTGAAGAGGGCAGACAGAGCACGAGGAAACCTCTGCCAGCCAGTCATCTGGCACAGAACTGATTAAGGTATGTCATAACTAATAGTGACAGACAAGGCATTACTATCAGAATACAGGAAACACATAAAATGTAAAACTTAAGAACCAAACAACCCACTTGATAACTGGACAAAAATGTAATCTCTCCTCAAAAAAGAAGAACAAATGGCAAGCATGGATGTGCAAAATGCTCAATATTTTTGAATTTCAAAAGTCATAATCTCAAGCAATGAGAATGGTTGCCATCAAGAAAAAAGGTGAAAGATGGGGTTTCAGAATCTACACACTTACTGAGAATGCAAATTAGTCCAGCTACTATGGAAATCAATACATAAAATTCTCAAAAGACTGAAGATAATACTACCACAAGATCCTGTTCTGCCAGTCTGAAAGAAATCACAGTCAACATGCTACAGAGGTACCTGTACATCCATGTTCATAGCATTGTTCACAACAGCCAAGCTATGGATTCAGCCCAGTTGTTTATCAGTTAGCAAATGTAAATGGGGTTGTATAAACATGGAGGATACTTCATAACAAATGTGAAATGATGCCATGTGCAGGAAAATGGACAGAACTGTAGGTTATCATGCCAAACCAAGGACAGCTTCAGAAGACTAGCATTACACACTTCCTCTCATATGTGGACTGTAGATTTTTAAGAAGATATGAAGTTAGACAGGGGAGCTATTTAACAGTAGGAGAGATCAGCAGGCTGGATAGGGGTCATGATGAATGAAAGAGAGAGGAATATGATCAAATTACATGTTCACATGTGAGTAGGTCATGATGAAATTCATTGTCATTTTTTGTTTTTAGAAATAATGTATATAAATAAAAAGTGTCAGGGAAAGGGATTAGAAAACAATAATTTATTCTAAAATGAATTTTTTTTGAGCTGAGGATCAAACCCAGGGCCTTGTGTTTGCTAGGCAAGCGTTCTACCACTGAGCTAATCCCCAACCTGAATTATTTTTTTTTATTCATTTAACCAACTAGCACCTTATCCAAGGGAAAATTTAAATATATTTCCTAGTTTGTGAGTTGTATAATTATTTATAATTATTTTATCATTCAGGCTCAAAACATTTAAAAGACAGAAATAATCATTTAAAAAATTATATACCTGGCACTATTTCCAATTAATATTATGAGATTGGTAAGTAACTGTCCTGGTTGAAGATCTAGACTATGCTCAATATTTTCAAATGTATTAATTCATTTAGTACTTTCAACACAGCACAGAGAATGAGTTGTCATTTTAGATAAGAGAAAAAGGCAATCAGAAGTTGTCCAACTTGTCCAGCATCATAGTCCTCCTTTATAGTTAATGACACACAGAGGACTCTGACAATGGACAAGCATATTTTATGTCTCCAGCTTTATAGATGTGAGGGGCCTTGAATTATTCCCATTTCAGACATGTTTTTCATGGCAGATGTACATGGTCCTGCCATTTTTCATTTGCCCTAAGAAATGTCTGATTAAAAAAAAAATAGTACTTTACTGTCTTAGTTAGGGTTCCTTTTGCTGTGACAATGTACCATACCAAAAAGCAAACTGGGCAGAAAATAGTTTATTTGGCGTACATTTCAAAATTGCTATTTTCACTGAAGGAAATCAGGACATGAACTCAAACAGGGCAGGATCCTGGAGGCAGGAACTGATACCAAGGTCATGATGGGGGTGATGCTTACTGGTTTTGCTTCCCTGGCTTGTTCAGCCTGCTTTCTTATAGAACTCAGGACCACCAGCCCAGGGGCAGAACCTTCCACACTGGGCTGGGCTGTCCCTGAACAATCACTAATTAAGAAAATGACTTATAGTCAGATCTTATGAAAGTATTTTCTCAGTTGAGGTTCCCTCCTTTCAGATAAATCTAGTTTGTGTATCAAGTTGACATAAGACTAGCCAACACATTTATTAAAATAGAGGTTGATTTTGTGGGAAAATAGAGTTCTACATAAAGTGTAGAGTGGTTGTCGTTATTTTCTGAAATGTCACATGCATGTTTAAAAGCATTGATCTGGTAACTTGATTCTCAATGGAGACTGTGGTAGTTTGAATGTAATTACCCCCATAAGCTCATAGGAAGTGATGCTATTAGGAGGTATGGCTTTGTTGAAGTAGGTATGTTCTTAAGGAGGGAAGTGTGTCACTGTGGAGAAAGACTTTGAGGTCTCATATATGCTCAAGCCACACTCAGTGTCTCAGACCACTTCCTCTTGCCTGTGGATCAAGATGTAGGCCTCAGCAGCCCCTTCTCCAACACCATGCACCTGCGTGTCTCCATGTCACACAATGATGATAATGATAAGAGGTGCTAGAAAAGTTTCAGTTCAAGGCCACACTGGGAACAGAGCCAGGCATCATGGTACATACCTTTAATTCCAGTACTAGTTAAGCATAGAGGTCTGGAGGTCTATACAGACAGACAAGAAGTGATGAAGCTGGGCAGAAAGAGGAAGTGATGTAGCTAGGCAGAGAGAGAAAATAAGATGACAAGGTACAGAAAGGTATATATGTGTGAGTATACAGGAAGTAGCTGTCTTTTGGACTGAAGATTTCCTATTGGTAAGAACTTGTGGCTGTGGCTTGTTCTATCACTCTGATCTTTCAGCTTTCACCCCAATATCTGGCTCTGGTCTTTTTTTTATTAATAAGACCATTTAGCAATTCATGTTACCTCAAAGTTGTTGAATTTTTTTCTTTATGTATTTTAACCATTTATCATTGGCCTTGATTGAATGATCCAGTTCTTCTATATTGTCTTCATGATATTCTCATTACATAATATTACATAGTCATTTACTGATTATTCAGGAATTTTATATCATGTTCTCCAATCACACCCACCTCCCAGTTCTCCCATGACTGTCATCACTTGTGACCTCCACCACAAAAGAAGAAGAAAAAGGAGAAGAAGAAGGGGAGGGGGAGGAGGAAGAGGAAGGGGAAGGGGGAGAGGGGGAGGAGGAGGAGGAGGAGGAGGAGGAGGAGGAGGAGGAGGAGGAGGAGGAGAGGAAGAAGAAGAAGAAGAAGAAGAAGAAGAAGAAGAAGAAGAAGAAGAAGAAGAAGAAGAAGAAGAAACAAGTCCAGTTTATTTTGCCTACATACTCACTGGAGCATAGTCAAACTCCCAGTGACCATCTCCTTAAAAGATAAGTCATTCCCCACCCACATTCCTGACAGAAGCCATCAATTGTGTATAGCTACACTTCAGCATCCTTACTGCAATTTTAAGATTTTTTCAATGGCTTTCTATCTAGGCTGTTACTGTTGGGGAAGAGTAGAGTTTGTCACAGAAGTCTTCTATACTCCTTCTCAACTGTGAGTCTGCAGTCATTAATACCACTCCCAACTTTGCCTTTTACATTCAGTGAGAGCATGGATCATGCATTTCCACATGGTTTATGGCCTCAGCACCTACTATGGACCTCAGCATGGTGTATGTGGCAATATAGACCATGAACATCAAAATGGTCCTCTGCTGCAGCATGACCACAGACACCATCATAGCCCTCAGCACCAGCACAAGTGAAGAACATCAACAGGACGCTGACCACAATAGCACCATGGACCCAGACATGGTCCCTGGCTGTAGCATGAATCACAGACATTGTCAGTGTGGCCCCTGGCAGTAGCATGGCCCACAGGTATCAACATAGCCTCAGGCAGTAAGGAGCACATACCAAGGCATCCACCCAGACTTTGATGATAATACAGGCTACAGATATCAACATGGCCCCTGACTGCAGTAGGACCAGGGACACAGACCTGTCACTCTGACAGCATGGATCATAAACACCAACATAGCCTCATGGATATCTGCCTTGCTGTTGGTAGTAATACAGGCCATCACCAACATAGATACCACCTACTGCAGGACCACAGACATCTACATGAACCTTTGTCTTCAGCTTTCCCCTGGAGATCCAATTCAGAAAATAAAATACTCTTTCCTTCATCTTAGATATCCTATCATTTCTCAGAAGCAGGGAGATCATCTAGATGGGCAGCCTGTTTGGGGGCTGACTCTGTGTAAGCTCCAGGTAAATACATATCTCTTTGCAGGCCCTATTCAGCAATTATGGGCTCTCCCATCCACCACAGCCTATCACCACCATCAGGTCTCTAGTTCTGCCTCTCTCAACCATGCACTTATTGCTTTGTTCCTCCATCTTTCCAAACTCTCTATTGCATATTCATTAGTTTATAGTGGCTTTGGAAACTGCGGTGTGTGAAACAGTATATATATATTTTTTCCCAGACAACTTTATATACAAATACTCATTGCAATGAGTTGATGGTCTGTATAACTAGATGTTTCTGTCCTGCCCAAAAAAATATCACACAACAGGTCTGGTTCAAAGTGTCTGGCTTCCATAACACTGTAGATCCCATACTATTGCCAAGATTCATCACAGGTATCCTGCTATTGCCCAGAATCAGGATGATATTTTGGCTAGACAGGATATTTCTGGCATGGTTCTGTACAAGCTCCTGGCTGCTGAACATCTATCCACCCTTAGTGGCTGCTACCTAGAGGCTTCTGGGATTGACCTGTGTGCCTATAGTCTATGGGCAGTGCCACTGCTGTTCACTATTCATCTCCAAGTACAGCATGCAGCATGGGCTGTAGCCACAGTGGCTCCATGTTGTGGGCCAGTCAGCTGGGGCTACTGCCAAATTTATTTGTTGTTGTCTTCACAATTTTCTACCTTCTACATAATGATTCCTATACTGGGGATTTCTGCTGAGCTTTTTAATAGACTGACTATTTTTTTTTCATTTCCATAAACAATTTCCATTTGGGATTTCTTTAGTATTTCTGTCTTAAATGAATTCTCTTTCTTTATTGTAAATTGAATTCTATATTTTATTCAGCTGTCCATTTATGTTTTCCTGGAAAAGATATGAGTCTTCTCTGGGTTGTTCTACCATATTTACAATCATTCGTTTGAATTCTGAATCTGAAATTTTAGATAAGTAATTTGAATTTAGGGACATTACTATGGGATTGATAGCTTATGGATGAGAAAAGTTGTCTTGGTTCAATGTGTTACTTGGGGTTTATTTCTGTCTGGGCTTAGGTCATTGGTTAAGACTTGTTGCTTTTGTTCTTTTAATTCAAGTTGCATGTCATTTTCTGGTGAGTGTATTTGCTCTATTCAGCAGAGGCTAGGCTCTAGTAAAGTGGTGGTGATCGTTTCAACTGTTACACTGGTGTTCTAGGTGTGAGGTTCTATCTGTAGTCTGCCCCTGTGGGCTAAATGCTATCTGAAGGAATAGTTTCTATCCAGTTTGTAACCCTTTGATAGTAAAGTATCAGTTAGAAAGCAGAGACTCCCTAAGTTCTGTTTGGTTTAGTGAGTAAAGGGACCTTAAGAATAGTGTGTATGAGTATTAGATTGTTAGATTGAAAGTAAAGAGGAAGGACATATATAAGAGTAGGAATAATTGAAATAAAGGGAAAATGAGTGGATGTGTAAAGGTTCTGTGCTGTGGAATAATCCTTCTGTACACTGTAACTATATATTACTCTCACTGGTTAATAAAAAGCTGACAGGCTGGTAGCCAAGCAGGAAGTATAGGTGGGACAGTCAGACACAGAGAAGTCTAGGAGGAAAAAGGTGGAGTCAGGGAAGATGCCAGGCAGCTGCCAAGGGAGCAGGATATGTGCAAAATGAGGTAACAAGCCATGAGCCATGTGGCAGAAGATAAATAAGAAATATGAGTTAATTTAAGTGTAAAAGTTATCTAGTAACAAGCCTGAGCTATCAACTGAGCATTTATCAGTAATATTAAGCCTCTGAGTGATTATTTGAGAGCAGCTGCAGGAGAGAAAAGTGTATGACTACAAATGGCACCCAATGTGTGGCTGAAATTTCCTCATAAAACCTAATAAAAGCTTTTCAAAAGGTTCTAAACACACAAAAAAATGGAGCCAGACACAGCTTCCTAGTCTCACAGTGTCATGCCATCCACAGCACAGAGAAGATAAACAGTGTATCAGGTTCCCACAGCCTCTCACATGGGCCACAGTACAAAGAGGCTTCTCCCAGCTGCTGCCTGTAGGCTTATGCTATCAGCACATGGCAGAGTTAGGGTTTTTGCTCATACAAACAGAAAAGGTTACAGATGTGCAGTAAAGATAGAGTCAAATGACAAAAAACTATAAATGTTTCACAGTGTGTTTAAATTTGTACATAGGCTTAGAAGACAAAGAGAAAGGGTATAAAAATAGTTTTAAAATAATAGGATAAAGTCCTCAGAGAGGGAGTAAAGTAATATACTTAAAAAAATAAAGATTAAAAAATACACAGTCTGGATGCTGTATATTATTGTGTTGTCTTTAATGTTTTTGGCTGTTAGGGCACTCTGAATTGTGAAGACTGCTAAATTAAACCAACCTATATATTTTTAAAATGTCTTGACTTCAAAATTTAAGTCAAAAAATATGTTACTTTGGGGAATAGAGGTTTTCTTTTATTTCCACAGAAAGTAAAAGGCTATGAGATTCACGCAAAGTTAAAGATGATCAAGTTTTCTCAAGGAAAACTCCCTAAAAGTCCTGGCT
Organism: Onychomys torridus; assembly: GCF_903995425.1. NCBI lineage: Eukaryota > Metazoa > Chordata > Mammalia > Rodentia > Cricetidae > Onychomys > Onychomys torridus. The sequence goes on from NC_050445.1 coordinate 16,552,527, forward strand.
GCAGACATAAAAAAATAAAACTAAAAGAACTATAAGACATGTGATGCATATATTACCTTCTCAAACATAAAACAAAAAAATAATCTTTAACTGACTTGTATACACTTCATATTCCATACTTGTATGTTACCTTTAAAAATTTATGCATTTTCAGAGCATGGGGACAAACACCATTGAAAATGAATGGCCTAGGTAATCCAGAATTTCAAAATAATTCTGTCACAATCTCCTCAAAATTCTGCATCCAGAACAGCTTCAAGACTGCTTACTGTGATGATCCAGTGTCACAGAATACTCCCATAAGAACTTGACCATATTCTGAATTTTTTTAGGGTCCCTCAAAGATTAGAAATATGGGTTATTTTAAGTGTAAGAACTAGCTAGTAACAAGTCTGAGCACTTATAAGTGATATTAAGCCTCAGTGACATTATATGAGAGTAGCTGCAGGACAGAAAAATGTCCAACTACTATTTTGGTCAGCGAGAGATTAAAAAGACTGAGTAAAGACATGTATCAAGATATGGGAAGCCAGGTTAGCCTCTGGACTGTGGGAGATATAACAGTAAGACAGATGGCTACTGGAATAGAGAGAAAGTAAAACAGACAGAAAAAAAGAGATAGACCATAGAAAGATAGATAGATAGGCAGATAAATAGAAAGATTGACAGATAGATAGATAGATAGATAGATAGATAGATAGATAGATAGATGATAGATAGATAGAGACAACCAGATACAGACAGACAGATGGACGGATGGACAGATAGATAGATAGGACAAGTGAACTTGCATTTGTGTGGGACAGTGTTGGTCTTCTACATTGACCTAGTGTACAGTAGAGATAAGCAGCAGTTTGGAGTAGCAGGATGGAGCTGGTGGCAGCGGAAGTTAGGTGTATATATCATGTAGTAGAATCACAAGCTTAATGTTATTTTTGGTCTCTTTGGAAGATTCACTGCTTTTTCCTCTACGTTCCTTGTTGATTTTGTCTTTAATGGTGTGGTCTCATTATTCTCTTGTAGATGCCCAGCTCCTCCTGTGTGTGGAGTTTTTTTGACTCTGCTCTGTGGGCTCTGGATAGCTGAAGCAAACTCTTTCCTGTTGCAGTTACCGTGTTCCCATGGGTCCACAGGAGCAGGTGGCAAGGTGTCATGCTAGAAGGACTATTGAGAGCTTGTGCTTTGCTCCTACAGCTTTATCTTCCTCCATTCAGGTGCCCACAGTGGTTCTGGAAGCAGTTGCTAGGAATCCCTCTACAAAATACTGACAGTTTTGTAGATTTCAGAGTAAGACTCTTCTTAATTCTTGCCAGGGTGGAAACATCGTGACCATGCTGGCTGTTTTGATTGTAGTCATAGCAATAAGCCTAGCCCTATGGAAGAGCAAGTCTGGAGCTAGAAGAGGCTTTCTGGAGTGTGTCCTGGATTTTTAAAAGTAGTAGTTATACAGAGGCAAATGGTGCTTAAAAATCACCTCAAAATACCAGGTATTTCTCAACCACATTGATTTGGTGACTTGAAAGAGCACTATCAAAAACTGTGTCCTCCAGTTCTGAGCACTAGTATAGAGTGAGACTCACATTTTTGTACAATGTGACTGTTTGGGTGCTGGTGCCCCTAAACCCATCCAACATTCATGAAAGCTCCAGAGCAATGCTTTCCAGAATGTAAATGACCTTTTAACTTTAGGGCACAGTGTACAATGAGGTGATATATATATAAAGTCTCCATATGCTCATAAACAGCATTAATGATTTCAGATCGCAAGGCCAGAGGAGATTGAACTTCATAAATGGAACTTAGTAGGTGAAAAGTTAGTGCATCTTCCCAAGTGAGCATCTTGGTCACATCTCAGGAGAAGACAAGAACCATTATCTTGTCAGAGTCAAACATAAATCAAAGAACTCTTTTCCCCATGAATCTAATAGAGAAAATCACTATCAGGGGAAACACATAATGTTTTGGCCTGTAAAACAGAAGTATATGGTGAGTCAATGAAACAAAACCATAATGTATTTAGTGATTCAACAGTTACTTACTTCTAAAATATGTTTCAAACAAAACTGAATTTCAATATCCCTTCCTAGTCTGTTCGGAGATGCTTCAGTGAAGTTATAGGACAAACTCTACCTTTGGCTGCTAGAATAAAATCTACAGTGATACTGTGGTTCTATTTGTCAAGGTAAGGTATACCTGTGTCTCTGCTTCCATTGTAAAACTTTTCAGACTTTCTTTTCTGTATAACTTAAAAATTAGACCTCCAATTTCATGAGTTCCTAGTTTCCACGTGGTTGCTCAGAACCATACATACCTGTACCTTCAGTTCCAGAGAATCTGTTACAATCTTCCAAGCTCTGTGGACACCAGGTATGCACATATTGCAGTTATATGCATGTAGAAAAAGCATAAATACATATACAATAAAAATAATAAATCTAAAAAATATAAAAGTTGTGCTTTTTTTAAAATTTAGCCACAGGCAAGTTAATAGGACAAGAACATAAAGCAGCTATCTTTTCTGTTTTCTCTCTCTCTCTCTCTCTCTCTCTCTCTCTCTCTCTCTGTCTCTCTCTCTGTCTGCCTGTCTCTTTCTTTCTGTCTGTCTGCCTGTCTCTTTCTCACTCTTTCTCTCTCTCCCTCCCTTCCTTCCTTCCTTTAGTTTTTTTTTTTTTTTCATTTTTGAAAAAACATCACAGGAACAGTTTCTAGTCTGGTTGTTCTTAGAGTTCTTCTCTTCATCTTAATCCTCTTGATCTGGGCTTCCACAGTCCTCTTGTCCTAGTCCAGATTGCTACTAGAATGGCACACTATACTCTGCTTCAGCATTCACCTACTTTTCTAGTCCAGAGTTCCAAAGAATTCCACAATCTTCTAAAAAGCAACATTGTCCAATTTCTTTATAGCAACAACTCTAATATTTTCTTTTAGTGGTTAGTCTTGCTGTGATAAAATACTATGACCATAGCAACTTATAAATGGAAGAGCTTATTTTGGTTTATGGTTCCAAAAAGACCAGAGTCCACCAGGACAAGGAGGCCTGGCAGACATTAATGGAGGCAGCAGTCAGATATTATAGCAGCAGGAGGAGAAAGCTGAGCAATCACATTTTTATTTTTTATTTATTGTTTACAGTGTTCTGTCTGCAAGTATCTTTGCAGGCCAGAAGAGGGCACCAGATCTCATTACACATGGTTGTGAGCCACCATGTGGTTGCTGGAAATTGAACTCAGGACCTCTAGAAGAACAGTCAGTGGTGCTCTTAACCTCTCAGCAATCTCTCCAGCTGCAGCAATCACATTTTTAGCTGCAAACATAGAGCAGAGAGAGGAAACTGAAAGTAGAGCGAGATTATAAGTTGGGTCTTCTGCAAGGCCAGCAAGTCCTCTTACTTCCTAAGCCATCTCCCCATTCCTTGGACTAATTTGTCTAGTAGAGTAGATTTTAAAACTTCATAACATTGAGTCAATGGCATGCTTATTATTTATAATGATTACACAGATCTATAATAAAAGAAAGAGTAGGTAGGTAGGTCAGAAAAAAATTAAAATATACAGTTTGAAGAGTAAGAGAGAACTAGAAAAAGTTGTGTTATAACCAAAGCATGTGCTGGAAGAGAGGCTCTACATGTTAAGGCAATAAGCACTATTAAGGAGAGGCCTGCTATGCACTGGAACAAAGGAAAGAGTGCTCTCAAGGTAAGTCAAGACCCCACCCAGCTAAGCCTCCAACTTGTGAAAGGAAAATGCATGAAGAGATTTTGCTCCTAGAAAATTGCAGCTGCAAACCAAAACTGATGCTAATGTGGTTCAAGGGGCAAAGATCCATCCCTCTCTGACTGCCTAATTTGCAGTATGGAAATGTAGTGCTGAATTTAGAAGCATGAACTATGCACAACTAACAGTGTCATACATTCTTCTTCCACAGTTTCAGAGAGTTGCTGAGACCAGGCTGTGTGTGGCAGAGGAGTCCTTGAGCAAATATGCCTCATCCCAAATTAGCTTGGAGTCTAGAGGAGTGGGCTACCCTTTATTATTATACTCCATCACTAACTTCTGCTTTGTTCTTTGTATCTTCACAGCTTAAAATTATTTATCTACTCACACACATGTGGTTTGTAGGGTCATTAAGAGAAGCCTAGGACCATTTACTATCCAATGCACTGGAAGTTGACAGCCATAGTACATATTCTCTATAAGTATTTAGTACATGAACAAACATATTAAACAATGATAATCCTGTGCCTTTCCAAAATAAAGTCAGATCCGCAGATCCATGGATTCTGCTGCAGGTATTATATTCTTGGATTCATCAACAGAGTAAAATACTAAGAAGAAAACTATGCAAATGTACTGAAAATATACCAGAAGATTTGTTTTACTCATAATTTTTACCTAAAGTGAAGTATAATAACTATTTATGGTATATTAAATACAGTAAGTCAACCAGACATTGTTATACAGGAGGGTATGTATAGGTTATAGGCAAAAATGTACACAAGTTTCTATGGGATTTAGCATAAGGATCTTTGGTATCCCTGGTAGTTCTGGAGCAATCCCTCACAAATACACATAATATACTTCTCTTTATTTCTACATGACTTGCTTGAATCATTTATTTTTTGTCTTGCCTGGTTCTAAAATGAATTTGAAGATATTAATGAAGTTAGAGTTAACAGAGCAAAGAAGCATGATTTAAAATAAATAAAATGTGGCTGGAGAGATAGCTCAGTAGTTTAGAGCACTGGCTACTCTTCCTGAAAACCCAGCATACATGGTGGATATCTGTAACTGACTGTCTTCAGCTCCAGTATCTGGGGATATGATTATCTTTTCTAGCATCCATAAGCATCAGGCATACATATGGTTCTCATATAATACAGACAAACATACAGGCATAATGTCCATAAATGTTAAATAGATAATAAAAAATAAGTTTAAAAAGAGTGTTATGGATAAACTAGAAAAATTAAATAAATCCAATTAGGAGAAATAGTATATGTACATTTTTTAGAAATACTACTCATAATCAGTAATAAATTATAAAATGTGACTCATGGTTCACATAACTAGAAACATATATTTTTCTTTTTTTTTTTCTTTTCAGAGCTGAGGACTGAATCCAGGGCCTTGTGCTTGCTAGGCAAACGCTCTACCACTGAGCTAAATCCCCAACCCCTAGAAACATATTTTTATACATATAAGTAATACTAAAAGAATTATATTTTGCAATATGGCTCTTCATGTATATATATATATATATTCTATATATTAAAATGCTGGCTGTGCCAATTATTTGAGGAGTAGAGTTTGCAGACCAGTAGTGTGGAGGGAAGGTGGATGACTGCATTATGTAGATAGGGACAATCAAACCTAGAAGGAAGAGCTCAACACTGAAAATAGTGTCAGGCCTCCAGAAGATAGACAGGCTTACTCTCCCAGTTCATGACCCTGTTGCGGGGGTCAAATGACTCTTTCACAGGGGTTTCCCAAGACATCAGAAAACACAGATATTTACACTATGAATTGTAGCATTAGCAAAATTAGTTATGAAGTAGTAATGAAAATAATTTTATGGTTTGAGTCACCATGACATGAGAAACTGTTTTAAAGGGTCATAGCATTTGGAAGGTTGAGAACCGCTGTCTATGTGAAGGTGGGTTGTGTCATTACTTTCCTAATGCTGTGATAAAACACCATGGCTAAGACAACTTACAAAAGAAAATGTTTGATGGGGGATCATGGTTCAAGAGGGTTAAAGTCTGAGACCATTATGGTGGGGAGCATGACAGAAGGCAGGCAGGAAGGCACAGCACTATAGCAATAGCTGAGAATTACATCTTGATCTACAAGTATGAGGCAGAGAGACCTAACTGACAATGGCTTGGAATTTTAAAATCTAAGCCTGCCCTCTGTCACATAACTTCTCCAACAAGGCGATACCCCCAATTATCCTTCCTAAACAGTTAGTTACACCAACTAGAGACTAAATGTCAAATATATGAGCCTATGGGATCCATTATCGTTTAAATCACTGTATGGGTACAAGATTCAGGAAAAGAGACTACTTTGTTTAGAGAACACCTTCCTCTGTGCAGGGTACAGCCTTTGAAGAAGCAAATGCGCTTTACTATCCAAATGAGGAAAATACAGACAAGTGTGATAAAATATTCTTTATCCCAGTTCTAGTAGAAAGGTGACCAACAAAAGTATGGAGGATTGGGGTTGGACAGATAGATTAGTCAGTATAGTGCTTGCCTCATACACATGAAAAACTTGAATTTTGTCCCCAGAACCCACAAAAAGTACTAGATACAGAGGTGCATGCTTATCTTAACTAGCAGCACCAGTGAGGTAGGGACAGGAAGAGCCCTAAGGTGTGTTTTCCTGACAATCTTCAGGTCCAGTGAGAGTTTTTTAATCAAAGGAAATGGATAGTGTTCCTGAGGATAACACCTGAGGTTCCTCTCTGGCTGCAAAAGCAGGTACATACATTTTCATGAGTGTTCGTATACACTTGTTCACAAATAAACATGAAAGAACATGAACATACCTACAGGAAAAAATATGGAGGATTCTAATTGTCATCTCGGAGCCTCCATTTCATTAAGAGTAGTGTGAAGTTCAAAATAGATTCTCCTTTACAGGATTATTGAAATGATTACTAGCAGTGAGGCACTACGGGGAAACAGGTTTAAAGAACGCCTGAGGCATAGTGGTACTACAAGCATTCCCACTAGTGTTCTCTTATTTGCAAAATTCTACGTAGTATGGAGCCTTTGAGCCTCTTTTAAATTGTGTACCTGAGGCTTTAACTTCAATGGGATTAGGGAAACCCATAATTTTGAAGAATCTCCATTTGTTTTCAAGAAAATCCTAGCCTCTTTCTAAGCCTCATTTACTGCTTTTAAGGAAAAGTGAGTGACATGTCCAGTTAGTTAGCTTGAGCAAGTAGCTGAGATGCTGAGCTGTACTGCAACTTCTTTTATTGTTTGATTAAAAAATAAAACTTGGGAGTTAAATATTAGTGAATAAACCTGAAAGATCCGACAAGTGACAAAGAAATGATCACCTCATACTTTTCTCAATCTGCCCCAATCAAAAGGCTGTATATCTCCTTACGCCTCTCCTTATTCCTTCCGTGTGTCCCTCTATCTTCTTCTGAGTTGGCCAGAAAACTCTATGATCCAGTTCAGCTACCTGAAAGTAGATTCTGCCATCCAAACCAGGGTCTGACTCCATTGGCAGTCTCAGAGTAACAACCCAAACAAATCTCCCCAGATGCATCATTCTTCACTTCCCTCCATGTGTAGTTCTGACTTGTCCACAGGGTTATCTAAACTCTTGTTCCTCTGTGTTATAAACTTGCAGAGTCAGCCCTGAGATTGTGCCCATCATTAATAAGGAACTGTGTAGATCTTTAAAAAATTACTTATTTATTTTATGTGTGCCCATGTTTTTCTGATGTATATGTGAATGTAGCATGTGCATAACTGGTCTCCTTAAGGTCAGGAGAGGGAGTCAGATCCCCTGGAGGTTGTGAACTACCATGTGGGGCCTGGGACTTTAACTTAGTTCATTTGGAAAAGTGTCTGTGCCCCCAAATGCTTGTCCATTTCTACAGCCCTTATATAGATTCTTAATTCAAGTAGGAAGTAGAGGGAACCTATTGTGTCTCTATTTTTAATGACCTCAAAATCTGAAATTTATTATGTACTAGATACTGTCTTAATACTCTTCTTTCCAGTTATGTTAAACTCTGCAGTACAGAAATAGTATTCTTTATAAAACTGGGCATTTAAAGGCATTAAAGTTTTAACTACAAAGTAAGTATTTGGTAAAAATAGTTCTTTATTATGTATGGAAATTTACTGACTTCCTACTTTGCTCATTTCTGATATTCAAGTTCTTGTATCCTTGTAGTGTACAACATATGGACCCATGAGTGACTTTAATAAAGTGTTCTATTTTTATAAAGGATGTGCTCCTACATGCTCGCTCTGTGTCTGGTGAGTAATCATGCAAATCACAAGCCAATTTCCGTAGTGGTAATTAATGACACCATTGTCATTCCTCTCACATTCCTTCCTATTCTCAACATATGGCAGCTTAATGAATCACTTGTCTCTATTAGAATGATGTGTCTGTCTAAACCAGAGGTTCTCCAGTGGGAGAACATGTCTTTGTCACTTTGGAGCATTTATAGACAAAATGTTATACATAGACCAACCTCTAATGAAGTAATGAAGTACATGGTAACAACCATACTTGTTTTCCTTTTATTTCCTATTCATGAACCCATCTGGTTTCTAAGTCTATCAACCTTGAACCTACTATAATTTTATTGTAACATATTTCATATTTTAAAAATACAAATACAAATTAGGGTCAGTGAGATGGTTCAGCATACTTATGCCAAATCTGAGAACCTGAGTTTGATCCTTGGGATCCACATGGTAGAAAGGAAGAACTAACTCTCCAATGTTGTTTTCTAAACTCTCTAAACTAACTCTCCATGTTGTAAACAATGTTGTTGTACAGTTGTATACAAGTGCCCACATATATACATATATCTGCACACATGCAATAAATAAATATAAAAAATAAAAGTATAAATATGAATCAGATTTCTACTTTGCTTGTAAGAGCTGTTATTATATTATGGATAAAAGCGTTGAGTTTTATATAAATAGCAAAATTTAGATTAAACTTATGCTTGCCTCTGTGTGACTTTTGGTTGTAAAGTGGGGAGTATGCATAGTCTGACCACTAAACAAAATAATGATGCACATAAACACTCAGCACATACACAGTTCAAATATGATCAAGAGCAATCATTTAATAAAGCACTAAGCATTGCTATATTTACTTATTATTCTTATTTTAGGAAAGAGTGTCTTTTCACTTATCTAATCATCTTTCATCATCTCCCCTTTGACTTTGCTGTCCAACTCTGACCTTTCTTTGGAGAAACACTCATTATCTGGGTCACCACAACTGGACTTAACAATCATGCAGTTCTGACAATGTTTCATTGATTATCCCCATAAATACCCATGAGATCATCATAATTGAACAAGAATTTTAAAGATGCCATCTCTTGAATTGAATAATTTATTTGTGTCTTACCCTTTGGGGCTGGTGTTCTCTGATTGCTGTGAGTTATTCTGTACACCTGTGTAGTAACAATGAACAGATCACAGCTATGACAAGCTACAACATGGGAGATGTCACTCACAACTTCTACTTTTTAAAGGAATACTTCCATTTGAAATCTCACCCTGTTCTCAGTAAGAATAAAAGATATCAGAGATAAACAGCATGCCTAGTTAAACTTGAGATTCCTTTAAAATGATTCATTTCTTAGCATAGCTGTGTCCCACATATTACATGATTTACTGTTTGTCTGAAGTTTAATGTTAACTAGTTATGCAAATCTTAGAGATGGCCATGCTTCTCTAGTCTCCTTTTCATACACAGTATTTTCTTAAACTTGATCAGCTGGGTATTTGCTCTGAGTGAAGAAAAGGCTGCTTATGCTCATTCACACTGTGTTCAGAGGTCAGCCTATGAATGTGGAAAGGAATGTTGTTGTCTGTCCTGCTAGTCAAGCTCCACTGATAGCACAATCAAAGGCCCAGTTCAAGCCTGTTCGGGGGCCTAAACCCAGCCCTACTTTCTTACATCCTTCATCCTGTCTGGGTGCACTTTCTCCATTGATTTCTCAGCCTTCATTTGCAGCTCCACCTGGAGAGAGCTGGCAGGATCGGATTAATAAATCAAACACTGAAATTACTCCACATTTGCACCCCAGGAAATGGTTTGAGCTGGTACTTAGCAGGGACTTCTGACTATAATTTAGATGTCAATTTCATTTCTCCCCTCAGACTTAATGACTGTGTAACACAAACCTAAATTTTGGAAAAAAGGAATAATTTGGCTCAGTACCTATTTCTATAAATGGGAAACAGCTCCTATCCACTTAATAGGACACATTCGGACATCTGTTTTGTAAATATCCAGACATCTATGTCCACAAGACATCCTTGCTTGCCTTCTAAGCTTAAAGAGCTGAGGAAGTTCATGTAAAGTGTTAACTGAGGCAGCTATGGAGGGCAAATGGGTCATCCTAGACTACTGACAGAATGCTCAACTGGGAGAAATGCTAGTGCCTAAGACAACAGGGGGCCAAGTGTGCACACTCTTTCTCTTAAAACTCCACCTAGAGGGAAAAAATACATTTCCACTTAAGGAAACCCTTTTGGAAATGTCTACACTGTGTGTTTCACAGGAAACCAGATAGTAGTGTTAGCCTATCTCTTGGGCACGATGTCCAATGGAGAAGACAACAAAAGTGAAGAATTAAATGACTGGAACTGCTTCTACGAAATCACATTAATAGCTGAAGCCTCAGAGTTATAGTGCAGGGGGAGGTGATGTTCTTAAATAACATAGAGATATATAAAGACACAAAACTTGTTATTTTTATTGAGAGTATATTATTAAAGAAACTATGATAAAGTGAGTCATGGGTTGTTCAAAGTTAAGTACTATAAAAAGAAAAGCTGACATCCATGTGAATCATACTGTCTTAGATATAGTGAAGGTAGAAACTGCAGTGTAGTCAAGATGTACGTGACATTTGTAAACTTTTGCACATCAAAGCCATACATAACATGAACCTAAACCTGTGAAGAACACACTGTGGCCCATACAAACATGCAGCAATTTGCCTAAGTAATGTGTGCAGTTCATAGAACATTTTGCTATAAAGCAGGGGTGACAAACTACAGGGTGGAGAACTGACTTTTAAATAAAACTTTAATGAAAAGCAGCTCCTTTGTTTTTGCATTGTTAGTGGTTCATCTCTCAAAACACAATAGACTTGATGGTCTCAAGAGAGACTATGTCTTACAAATCCAAGAAAACTCCCAAGTATGGCCCTTTATAAAAAAAGTTTAAAGTTCCAATTATGTTAAATATCATAATTACAATTTCTAAACATAAAGTTTCATTTTATTTTTCATTGTTGGTACAAGAAGATGAACATGTGCCAGCTATGGGGTAAGGGCCATAACACTGCAGTGATAAATAGGTGAGAAGCCAACTTTTCTTTATAGGCTCTTAACTGCCAAACCATCTCTCCAGCCCCTAAATCTATTTTCTTCAATCATCAAATGAGCACTAATATGGCTGAAGAGATGAGTTCTACACACTTGCTGCTCTTGCGGTAGACCTAGGCTCAGTTCTCAGCACCTACAGGGTGATCTTTATCTTTAACTAGATCTTTACCAAGTTCTGGGGAACAATGTTGAGTTTCTCTTATAAAAAAAAAAAAAAAAGATGTAGTTTCTTTTTTTTTCTTTCTTTTTTTTTTTTCTGTTTAGTTTCCACAGGCTGGGTGGAGTACTTCTAGGGTCTTTTGCCTCCACATTGACAATACTCACACTATCTAGGTCAGAAGGTTTAAGCTAGAGTATAAATTTATGGAATGAGTATTCAGATTAAAATGTATTTTGGCAATTTCAAACCTGAATTTTAGATAAATCATGATTCAAGAGAACTGGAGAAAACATGTCTCTTTCTGTTTTTATAGAAGAAAATTACCACTTCAGGGATTGTTTTCTTTGAGAGAAAATATTTAAAAAGCTTAAACTACAGGATCTATAAAATGTTTACTAATTACATCTCTTTTATGAGAAAGAGACAAATGATAATGATTATATAATAAGGATATTGCATAGCAAGAGTTTGTTCAAATCAGTACCTAGCAGATCTAGCATCACGTCCCACTTGTCAGTCTGTACAGTTGATGTTTGTGGTTACAGTGGGCACAGTGACTGTACAGAATTGGATGGGTTAACTCACACCCACTATAGCTTCAGCATATTCTATTGTGATTCAGTTTCTTGGAAAATTGGTAATTTATGTACAACAGTTCTTGGTGGTGCCCTTCTGGATAAATAGGAACTGTCTTTATCTGTTTTTCCTTCATGCCGTGCTTGCGGGGACATCATACTCTATTTTTACTTATCATATCAGATATGATAATTTTACTTATCATATCAGAATTGACTAGTGCTTGGAAAGGTTACATCTGTAAAATAAACATAACACACTACAGAAACAACCAGAGACCAGGTGATCTGTTTACACTTGACATTGATTTTTGAAACCTCATTTCCTGTACACATGGCCCTGGAAAAAAACAAAGCAAAACTAAGAAACAAACAAAAAACCAGAATTTGAATGAAGGAGCCCAGACTACTGTTTTATAAATGCACTTACTCTACTCCTCCCCCTCATTGAAGGAAATGCTTTGCTGTTTTTGCCTCTGGGAGAGGCAGCAAGGACCATTCATGCCTTGGTGGGGGATGCTTTTTCAAACAAAATGGAAGCAGATAAAAGGACATGCTTCATGGGATTGTCATGTGTGCCATCTCTAACTGGAGAAAAGAGTATTTTATTTTTCTAGCTGAGATAGCATGGTTTATGCCCCTTGGTGATGGCCACACACTGTGGAGCTATAAGTTGTAGTCTGGTTATCCTTTGCTCTACATCTAGTATCACTTAACTCACTCTTTCTATGTTTTTCAATTGTATATAGAAAGGCTACTGATTTTTCTGCATCAATTTTATGTCTTTCAACATTGCTGAATGTGTTTACCACTTGTAGGAGTTTTCTGGTGGAATCTCTTTTTACATATAGATTCATATTATCTGCAAATAAAGTTGCTTTTTATAACCCCTTACTGCCTTAAATTTCTTACTGTTCTTGCTAATATTTCAAGCACCAATTTGAAAAGGAGTGGAGCATATGAACATTGTTGTTTTGTTTTGAATTTCAGTGGACATGCTTTGAGTTACTCTTTCTTTAGCGTAGTGTTGGCTGTGTGTCTGTATATTACCTTCAATATGTTGATATGACCTCTGTATCCTTAATCTCTCTGGGAATTTTGTGATGAAATGACATTAGAATTTGTGGAAGGTCTTCCTTTAATTGAGATTATCCTATGCTTCTATCCCTAAGTCTATTTCTGTGGTAGATTAGGGTTACTGGGGTGAAGCTGACTTGATCACAGTGGAGGATCACTGTAGGGAAAAGGGGCTGGCTAAAGAAACTCACCCTGACCCTGGAGCTCAGAATTAGGGAAAGATGGCTCAGATGAGGCCAGTGAGAGAAACAGTTTAGCTCAGATCAAAGTGATCTATGCCCCTGTCCTACCCAGTTGTGAAACAAACCAATCACAGAGCAAGATAGTAGAACCCTGGGCCCAGGGTTGACTCTACTCCCCTAGATTTCTGTTAAAAACAACAACAAAACAAAACAAAAACAAAAACAAAAAATGCCCTGCCTAGTCAGTTAAGAACAGAAGGCTTGTTTTCTCCACCCAGGTAGAGATAGCTACTCTCCTGGACTCCTCCTTCCCAAATAAAACTCTTCCTCAAAAGAGTCTTAGCGTGTGAAGATCTTCATTCACTGGTGTAGAGAAGATCCTTGCTGAGACATCCCCCAGTGGACAAAACAAGAGAGAGCTGAAAGAGCAGGGCAAGGAAGAGCTGAACAGAAGATCTTTGCTAAGACATCCCTCAGTGGACAGAGAACTGTAAGTAACACTTTTCTCTAGAGCCTGAGGAAATTGCTACATTTCTGTAGGGGTTTCCCCTTTCATAGGGTAAAGCAAAAGAAGCAACATCTTAGGCTGGAGAAGCAGAGCTCTGCTAAGAAGTCCCCTTAAGTGGGGACTCAGCAAAGCTCAGCTGTAGAGCCTCTCCAGGAGAGAAGGATTGCTATATCCTGCTGGGAGACCATCCCCCATCACACCAGGTATACCTTGACTTTCCCAAAGAGTCAGGATACCTTTCCCTGCTGAAGCAGTTCCAGGCTTAACTCTCCTGAGAAGTCAGAAAAATCGCCCTCACTGACTGAATTGTCTCCTTCTAAGGTCAGCCATTACAGCTGTGCTACACAGCTCCAGAGACTGAACTGTCTCCTAGTATCAGCCATTACAGCTGTGCTACACAGCTCCAGATGTCTGGGACACCTTCAGGGTAGAGCTGTTGTTCTGAGCAGCTTGAGGTGTCCGGGATACCTCGGCCTCCAGGGCTGAACTGTCTCCTTGCAGTTTCAACCATCAATTTACTAACATTTTGGTGCTGAAACCAGGACACCAAACCCACAGAGTTGCAAAACATGATCAATTTACTAACAATCACTGTGTTTATTTGTGTTACATTTTTAAATTTATAATTCCAATTATTTACTAAACTGAAGAAGTTTTAGCATTGAATACAAATCATGAACTACGTATTCTTATTCAGTTGATTTATATAGTGATATTTACTGCACATTTGTTAGAGTATTCAGTAATTGAGATATTGACTTCCATATTACAGTATTGGCACACCATGTATTATTAATATCAATATTTATATACCATTAATTACTATGTATACTAATTAAAATGAAAATATTGTCTATAGTATATAAATGAATGCTCTAATTTCATAGCCACAAGGTAACTCCCATGCCTGTTACAACTATCCGGGCTAAGAACCTGTGAATAGATAGGTCATAAGCCCTAGAAGAAAAACTACTACTACCATTGTGCTAAAATGAGCTAATATTAAGTAGACATTGTTCTGCCTGTAGATTGGTGTATCGTTCAAACCCCATCAGAGAAGCTTCTTGTAGTAGATAATGGTTAACACAGAGACCCACAATTGGTCATGATGAAGACTAAGACTGTGGAGTGCTCAGCCCCAAACAGGACATCTCTGTCACATCTTCTCATCCAACGGTTCAGAGATCACTGTGAAAGAGGGCCTGGAAAGATTCTAAGAGCCAGTGGCAGAGCATGAGCACTGGAGACAGACTTTTCTGGACCCAGAAGAGCAGCTGCACATTTTTACTTATTTCATCTGCAGTTTTGATTTTTCTCTTCTTAACTACTGTTTGGGGGTCTTGTTTGTTCTTATTTTACCAAGGACTTCAGATGCATTATTAAGTTATTGATATGGGATCACTCTAGATTTTTTAAATGTATTTTTATGCAGCACTAAGAGCTATAAATTTTCCTCTCAGCACTGTGTTAATTGTGTCCCATAGTTTTCCAGTATTTTGTGTTTTCATTTTCACCCAATCCTGAAATTTAAAATTTTCCTTGTTGATTTCTCCCTCACCCAGTTTTTAATCCTATAGTGTGTTGTTTTGATTCCATGATTTTGTGTATACTCTGTTTTTTTCTATTATTGTTGACACTGAGTTTTAATCTATGGTGATAAAACAGAAATCAGGACATGATTTCAGTTTTCCTAAAATTTTTGGGAACTACTTTGTATCCTAATAGGTAGCTGATTTTAGGATATTTCCACGGGGTGCTTAAAAAGAAAGTGTATCCTTTACTGTTTGGGTGGAATATTCTGTAGATATCTGTTACATCTATTTGGTTTATGTCATTTAACTTAAGATAAACTGCTGCATTTATAATATTAGAGTAGAGGGTAGGATACACAAATTGGTAGAGTTTTCAGGAAGTGTCCGTGAAGTTTCATTTGAGTTTACTAAATGGTCCTTTACCTAAATATGCTCCAAGAAACTAACTTTTAATGTGCCCCAATGGACAGATCTCTATTCAGACTTTTGCATAAAAATATTCATAAAAAAGAAATGTATTTTCTCAGCATTCTTGAACAATATAACAAGATTTAAATTGAGTCCTGGTCAGTATTAGAGACCTAAAATACCAGCTATTCTAGTGGCTGAGACAGAAGGACCATAAATTTAAAGACAACCTAGACAATTTGTGAGTCTGTCACAAATTTATTTATTTATTTTAAAGATTTATTTACTTTTATTTCATGTGTGAGGGTGCCTTGCCTGTATGCATATGTGTGCCACAGGACTCCTGACTCTTTGTAGGTATCTCTGCAGTCTAGAATTTTGTTTCTCTGAACCGCTTGCTCAAATGCCTCAAGCTTTAATTTTCCTAAAAGGCTGCCTGCCACTTTCCCATGTTCTTTGAAGTTTCAACATTCCTTCTGAATTGAAACATTTGCTCCAGGAGAGGAGGGGATACTCAGGAACCTCAGGAAGCAAATAAAAACTGGGAAATGGTCACATGTGGATGAGAACAACAACATCAAAACCTTGAAGGACCCTTGAGGATCCTATCAACAGTATGAAAGGAAGTAAATAGTTGCTGGGGGTGGTGGCTCAGAGCAGCCAACTGCAGAAAGAGATGTACAGAGAGCTCTGGGGTATGGAACAGGGTTTCTGGCCATGCAGGTGCTTTGGAGTTATCCCTGTTCCTTTAAGTAGGCTGTCATCAATACTTCTGTTAGGAACCCCCATAAAAAATTCATTGGTTCACCAAATTGGACTTCGATGTAATCTTTAATTTGTCTGCCATGAGATCCCCTTTCCAGGTATGTGGACGTGTGCTGCATCTCCCCAACAAAAGTCTTCTGCGCAGCTTTGTACTATCCTGCTCCTCCATGTCACTGTTTCTCCTCCCCTGGACACTCTTACTCACTTTCTGTATCTTTTTCCTCTTTCACTATTGTGAATGATTCATAAAGAAAAGGATTTGGATTTGATTGCTATTTTTATTGTTGTGAAATTATATACCTCGAAGATATCACAATATAGATGTCAAATGCTTTTTTGTTCAGAGATTCTGTGGTTATTTCATGACAGTGTGAGAAAGTGCTTCTGGTCACTATAGCATGGACTACATCCTTCCAGTGAAATGGGCTACATCTGAGAGGAGGCACAAATTATTGCCACCTGTCTTATGTATGCCTGAAGCAAGAGCTAAATAAAACCTAGTTTCTATAAACAGAGGCGATAAAATCACCTTCATACTGAGGGATAGTTGAAAGGGAGAATATTCTTCTATTCTGTGGATAATCAGTCACCTAATGCTGACACCCAAATGGCACCCATGTATCTGCAGAGCTCTGAGCTATGGCTAATAGAGTGGGTTGAGGACAGTGGATAAAGAAAGAAACAAAGCTGTGCTATTCATGAGTGTCTGTAGCAAATATTTATCAAAAAATGTTTTTTTCCATTTGGGGGAGTAGGTAGGAGGTAGGTAACTTTGGGTAGAGATGAAGTGGTATGTGGGAGAAGTTTGGGAGATGGTCCATACTGCTGTCCGAATAAATTACTCTTTGTACACAGACAAACAGACACACACCCACAGACACACCCATACACACACACACACACACACACACACACACACACACACACACACAGAGTATAGGAATGGGAAAAAAGTTTCATCTCCTAATTGCATATATAGTCTCCCTCTTTTCAAATGTCATTTTCATTTATTTGGTTAAAAGTACTAGATACTACACATTTTGAATAATAATAATAATAATGTTATTATTATTATTATTGGCAAACCATAGAGCTCAAAAGTCATCCCATGCTGGGCTTGAGGATACATGCCTGTAATTCAAGCTACTTGGGATACCCAGGGAACAGAATCACAAATTCATAACTTTCCTGGGCTACATAATGAGAATCAGGTCAGCCTAACCAACTTAGTAAAACCTTTCCTTAAAAATCGAAGAGACAGCTGAGGTTGGGATTATGCTCAGTGGTAGAGTTCTTGCCTAGTATGTACAAAGCACAGGGTTCAAATCTCAGTCATGAGAAGAAAATAAAAAGGAAGTAAAGAGCATACCTCTTTGAAATGAAATAATTGCTCAATATAAAATTAGCACCTTAAGCGTTGCAGTAGGAGCAGGGTTTGGAGGCTTTACAACAAGAACTTGGTAACTCATCAACATCAGTAAAACTGCATGGATCTTCAAGTCACAGACATTCCCCTGACTTTCCTTTAAGCTGGAGAAGGCACATCATAATGAAAACCCACATATATAACAGATGCACTCTGATGGCGAGTCTGGGGTGTCAGCATGACTGCATCTGGAACCGACTAAAATCCAAGGGGAAGGGCATTCCTGTGAGGGATCTTCTTGAGCCAATTGCTTAATTCAGGAAGACCCACCCTAAACCTGGGATGTGTCTTCTGGCTCTTTCTATGGACAGTTCTGATGGAAGGACTTGAAAGAAGAAATTTTGGCTTTTTGCCTATTTGCTTTTACTCTTGCTGACAAGTTCATATATTCCCAGGCTGTGGCATTTCTTTTTCAGTACTGGAACCAGCTCCATAAGGATCCAACAGAGAACAAAGACCAGCATCTCTCCAGGTGCCAGATGGGGGCTGCTTAGAACTCCAACCTTGAGTACTGAGGAAATACTATATTCTCAACATTTCTGGCATGAGACTGCATCCCGTAAGCCACTCTAATAACCCCTTTTAACATACATATTCATTCTATCAGTTCTGTTCCTTTAGAGAACCCTAACAGATACAGATGAGAACCATCCCGAGTGAGATAAGAGGTGTAAGCAGCAAAGCTGGAGGGGCAGAGCCATCTGAACATTTGGGTGCTGGACATAGAACTACAGGATGTGATGGTTTCTCTGCTGGGTTCTGGCCTTCCTTTGGTCCAGTATTTTCTTACTCTGTTCCAATTTCTCCCTTCTGGAGTAATGTACATTCTGTACCATTATATATGGGATGTGTGTAATTTGTTTTTTGATGTATAGGGGATTACAACTAAGAGAATGCTTTAAGTCTCAGAATAGATTTTGGACTTTGGACTGTTGAACAGTATTGAGACTGTGAAAGAATATGACGACTTTTGAATTTGGACTAAATGTATTTTGATTTATGATATAACTATGAATGTGTTGTGACCAAGAAGGAGAATGTGCTAGTTTGATGACAATGTCAGTTAGAGGCTCAGATATTTGAATATAAGGTCTCCATTTGGGAGCATTTATTGAGGATGGTTAGGTGGCATAACTGTGCTGGAGGAGGTATGTCTGTGGGAGTGGGCTTTCATATGAAAATCTTTGTACTGCTTCCAATTCACCCTCTCTTCTTCATACTTACATTGAAGATTATGCTTCCAGTTTCTGGTTCCTGCTGTAGATATTGCTTTGTGTAAATAAAGTTCTGATTGGCCAGTGGCCAGGCAGGAAGTATAGGCGGGACAAGAGAGAAGAGAATTCTGGGAAGTAGAAGGCTGGGGAGACACCGCCAGCCGCCGCCATGAGAAGCAACATGTAAAGACACTGGTAAGCCACAAGCCATGTGGCAAAGTATAGATAAGCAGAAATGGGTTAATTTAAGATAGAAAAAGGAGATAACAAGAAGCCTGCCACCGCCATACAGTTTGTAGACAATGTAAGTTTCTGTGTGCTTTCTTGGTTGGGTCTGAGCAACTGTGGGACTGGCGGGTAAGAGAGATTTGTCCTGACTGGGCCAGGCAGGAAAACTCTAACTACAGGTTCCTGCTGCCATGCCGACTGCTATTGGTTTGCCTCTTGTCATGATGTAATCTGTGGGAGCCCGTTCTCAGGTTCCTTGTGGCTTTACTCAGCAGGTCCTCATAGAGAGGATGATTAGGACCATGGGCCTGAGTGCAGCTGTCTGAGGTGGTCTGCACTTGGCTGTGCTGGGGAAGGAGGTCTTTTGCTCCACCCCTTGGCGTCTTTATAAATACCCTGGGGCAGAGAAAGTCAGGCCCGTTGGAATAGGTTCCAGGTCCTCTTGAGGCTGTCCTTTATTTTTTATCTGTTTATCTCCACAAACCAAATCCTTCTATCTAATATTTTCTGCTGCTCACACTCAAGAAAACTCTGGGGAACTGTGGGGTTGGTGAGTAAATGCCCCACAGTAAACTTATCCCTCTGGAGCATTAAGCCAAAACAAACTGTCTCATCTATAAGTCGCCATGGTTTTGGTGTATTATCACAGCAACATAACAGTGATTAAGACAGAGACTTGGAGGTTTATTAGGGAGCAAGCACTGATTATAAAATAGTGCACCTGATCCTTAAAGAACCTATTGGGGAATAACTCTAAGAGAAGGCAGAGGAAAAATGAAGTATCAGCCACACTGGAGAGGACCTACTTTGAGGCTGAGTATGGGAAATGCTGTGGACCAGTTAGTTGCTCTACTGTGAAGAGTTGACAGACTTCTCTTATATCACAGCATAGTATTGTGGGTAGTGTTAACATAGTCTTGTCCTTGTAAAACAGAGTATAAAATGGGAGAAAGAAATCAGCAGATAATTACAATATATTATGGTGTGTATTACGTCTTAGCCTATGTAGAGGGAAGAAAAGCTAATCAATCACCTTTCCAAGAAGAGAATAGATAGCTGAGGGAAACACAAAATGAACTGGAAGACATGTGTGAGATCCTCACTCAGAGTTAGTGATAAGGAGATGGAAACAAGTAACAAAGGGGGTGGGACGTAAGTAGGTTAAAGTGAACTCAGTCACACACTTAACAGTCAAGAGGGGGAGAGGATATAGGGAATCAGGGAAAGACAAAGGCTAAGACGTTCCGTGAGTAAAGTGTTAGCACTTCCTCGGGTTTAAAAATGATAATACTTGTAATCAGTTCAATTAAAGGCAAATACCAGAGACACAGTGATGCTGGGGGACAAAAGGAAAAGCAGAGAATTCAAAACCAAGTAGAGTGGAAAAATAACTTATTAAAAAGAGTTGGAGTAAGAACAGTGCCTCATTACTGTGAAGTACCCAGGAAGTATTATAGAGACTTATCTTCACAGTAGTGGAAAAGGCACTGTCCTGTGTGTGTGAGAGGAAGCCACTGCCAGGAAGCCACTGGGGATCCTCAGTGGCTAAGTGTCTGCTGCAAATTCTTGAAGTGCTTTAATGGACAAGAATTCACAGAAGAATCAATGCAGGTGACAGGAACAAGGGCCAATGGGAGGTGTTCACAGAGTGATGGGTGGAGTCAGGGTAGGCAAAGCCTGCACAAGTGCCCTTGTCCTCCCTGACAGGCATGGGTTTTCCTGAAACTATGACTGATTTGTACTTGAGTAGCACACCGTGCCAGGGAGCTAATGAGACTCAGTGGAGGTTGTGCCTGTTGTTTAGATAAAAGGAGATTATGGCCTGGATGGAGGTGACACATGAATTAAAGTGATCAGATTCTAGAATCATTAGGAGGTGGGGAAAGAGAGAACATGAAGGCTGCTCCATAGAGGCAGCTTCCCTGAAGTCCAAGGCACTGGAAGAAGTGTCTGGAGAAGGAAGGTGGAAACATTGTGAGCTGTTAGGAGTCCGCTAGAAAGACTTGAAAACTGCAGCCTGTGGAGAAATTGATTGAAGAACCTCGGGGCAGGGTCCAGTTCTTGAAGGTGAAATGATGATGTGAGAAAGACAAATAAGGAGGCGAAAGTTAATAGTTAATAAAAAAAGAAAAACAGAGATGTCAGACCAAACAAGGGTGCAGGGAGATGGGAGGCAAAAGCCTTAAGGACAAGCAAGTAGAGAACAGCAACTTGTCACCGCCACGGAGAGGATAAACAGGTGACAAGAGAATGGAGGAATCAGTGCTCACTTGAAAGACTGGAAGAGACTCTCCAAGACCAGCTTGTGCTCAAGTTGGTGTTTGCAGACCTCTAGTGGCAGAAATGAAAATCCAGCAATCTAATTTGCTAATGGCTGAGGATGAATTTGAATTTAGATGGCAAGAGCAGATATATATGACAAAGAAAAATCTCTCACACAAATAAAATTGTAAAAAGGACCTGCCAGACTCAATCATTGTTGGGCTCTCCATTTCTTATAAGATTAAGTGGTATATGTATTCTGAATTCATTTCCATGATGTACCACTGAGAGTGGCCTGGGGAAGTGAAATCAGTGATATTGTAATTGTTGTGGAATAGAGTATTTGTTTAACTATGTAAAGATGTGTTGCTTTTGTTTACACTGTATTTATTTAGCTGTGTAAAGATGTGTTGCTGTTTTACCTGGCCTCCTTAAGGTGCCTGATTGGTCTACTACAAAGTTGAACAGCTAACAGCTAGTCAGAGGAGGAATAGACAGGGCTTTTGGACAGAGAGAAAAGGGGAGCCCGCCAGCCAGTCAGCTGAGGGCCAGACAAATAGACACAGAGAGAGCAGGAAAGCAGAATGGAAAGTATGTAGATAAGGTAAATGAGACTCAGGGCAGCACACAGATTGTTAGAAATTGGAGAATTTAATTAAAAATAAAAGCTGGCTAGAAACAAACGTAAGCTAAGGCCAAGCATTCATAATAATAAGACTCCATGTCATGATTTGGGGGCTGGTGGTCCAAGAAAGCCTGATACAATTAATAAAGTTGAAAACTTGAGGAAACTCATTCAGGAGGGGAGTGCTGACTTACTTTGGAATTTTGTGATACAAACAACATAAGATAAAATACCTATTCATTTTCAAATTCAGAAAAAGGAAAAGAGATGATTATAACCACAAGAGGCTTCTAGAGGCCTCAGATATGATGTAAATGGTATGATTGAAACTGCCGGCACAGGTTTCAGAAGTTAAGTAAAGCTAACAGTGATCAAAGGAAGGCTAACAGGTCACTGTAATACTAAAGGTTGGTAAATTACTCGTTGTAAGCTCCTGGGAGCTTGATTTGTTGATGCAAAGTATGATTCTTTAACAGAAACCAAGCTAAGTTTATCCCAAAGTTTTCACTACCAAGTGTAATGCCTGACACCTAGTTCATACTAGCTAAATCACATGCGGTTTTCTTTTTGTCAACCAGCAAGATATTGTAGATATTTTTAAATAGCTACTTCAAATCTATTATAATACTTGTAATAATATCAATAATATATTGTTTATCTTATACTTTGGAGGGAATAAAAGACATTTTATGAATAAGCTTGTTATGGAAAGTGCTAGGAGCCAAGTAGTTCATATATCCATAAATGAGCTCAAGCTGGGAAATCAAAGGATTTCTAGTTGTTAGATAAAATTTAGCGTCCCTCAGGAACTTGGGAACCCGTTGTTGTCCCCAAAGGAATCATTCCCCTTGCCTCTGGAAGAAGACTCTCCATTGACATGCACCTGTGGTTGCATACAAAGGCCCATGCTTGCCTTCAGGCTCCCTCAGTTTCGTTTACAAGTATCTGTTATACTTCTGAGACCCCAGTGGGCCTCCTGGCTCTTCTCACCTCGGTTCCACTCTCTTTCTGCCTCTTGCCCTGGCTACTCTTGCTATTTCCACTATTCCCTCTTTTGCTATATCCACTCTTCTCTCCCACTCTCACTTCTCTTAAGGACAGTTCTGGCTGTATACAGTCCACTTTCTTGTCTCCTCGCTCTAGACACTTCCAGATACCTCAGGACATTTTTATCTCTCTTGTTCACAATAAAAGCCTTCCCACTAGTGGGGCCATTCCAGTGTGTTCTTTACCGTACCCCCTCACATGCAGAGAGATAGCACACCATGCAAGTATGAAGAGACCTGGGTTGGAATCCTTGGTGTTCACATAAAAGTAAGGTATGGCGGCCACATGTGCCTATACCCCCAGTGCTGGGGAGAGAGACAGGAAAATCCTGGGAGCCTGTAGGCCAACTAACTTAGCTAAAGGAGTAAGCTTGAGAGGTTCAGCTAGAGACGCTATCTCAAGGGAATAAAATGGAACACAATAAAGACATCGCAGGACCTCCTTTGGTCTCCTCATATGCACACACCCTGTCTTTATATCTTACATTGTTGTTAAAATTTCTAGCAAAGGCAATAATTGCTCAATGTCTAACCCTCTCCTAAGGTCTCAGTGACAACCTCAGCCTATTCTGCTGAAGTTTACTCTGCAGAACCAATGAGTTTATCTAGCTTTCTTATGGAGCACAGGTGAGAGGTTACAATAGGGGTGTGGGTGCTCCTCCCCAAACAGGCAGACCTAAAAAGCCTTACACAGTAGTTATATGTGCTTCCCCATAGCTGCATAGATGGGGCTTCCTTCCCTATTCTCAGCCTATGTACTCTAGTCCCTCTCCCAAGCCATATGCAATTAAGGCAGAGTTGCACACAGCTAGTATGGAAAAGCTAGATACTCACCCCTCCGTCTATGAGCATGAGTAAGCAGTCAACAAGATGAGTTTGTATTATATTTTGCAATGGGGTGCAACTGAACTTCCCCAGATGCTGTTTGCTTGGCTTGGAGAACAGTCACTCACAGTACACAGGTATACACTACACACATACTGTATACATACACTTATATACACAGACTCATACTCATATACATACACACATACACATATGAATATCTTCTGCTGGTTAGGTTTTTTATTTTTTTTCTTGTTAGCTAGACTCAAACAAGAGTCACTTGGGAAGAAGGAACCTCAACTGAGGAACTGTCTGTGGAGTATTTTCTTGATTTACAATTGATGTGGGAGGGCCCAGCCCACTGTGAGCAGTACCATCCTTGAGCAGTCAGTCCTGGACTGTGCAAGAAAAGAGGATGAATATTGAGTCTGGAAGCACTTCAGGTAGCAGTTCTCTCCATGGTTTCTGCCTGGACTTTCCTCCAAAAGTGTAAGATGAAATAGTATCTTTCCTTCCTAACTTAGTTTTGATCATGGTGTTATCACAGCAACAGGAAAGTCACTAAAACACAGACACACGTTCACATACACATACATACTAATGTACACATAACATACACTTAAAAATAAGAGAGGGAGTGAAATCTCACTGGTTTATACAAATCATTAGCAAGTGATCATATTCAAGTGATTAGAAATATTTATTTTTTATGTTGATTAAAGTTTCAAAATTATTTTGTATCATTGATTACTTATTGAACTTTATAATAGAGGATCTTATTTCTCTATTCTGTTTATATTTATATTGTTATGGAAAAATGTCTGGAAAGAAGCCATGCTGCAGAGACTGATTGATGAGTGAGAACTGCAGTAATTTGGAGAGACTGGAATATTGCCTTATGTGAGCTAGCTTTAGCCATTTGAACAGCCATTCCTTGCTCACCTCTGGATCAGAACTAACATCCTATGATTAAGAGACTTTAAAAAAAAAAAAAACTTTGTAATCTATTAATTTAGCAACTACTAGCTTCCATCAAACCAACAGCTGAGAATGTCATCAGATAGTGTATTAGGCATATAGAAAAGCTTCTCTTATCTCACTGGAACTATTTCTCTGATGTACCCACCAATGTATTAAATACCCACCAGATATTAAACTATAATGTAACACATACACATGTCTCCATTGGCTTTACCCTGCCCTGAAGCCTGTGGACAGTCTCTGGGGACCCCCAAGTTTGATGGCAAGTAGTTACTTTCTTCCTAGTAAGGACTTCAAATTTCCAATCAGATCATTGCATTCTTGCTGAGTGGTCAGGATTAATTAGGTGTTCCTGAGTACCTGAAGCCCCTAATATGGCTCTATGTAGGTGTGTCCAGGTGGAGGTCAGAGGCCAACTTGCTGAACTTGGTTCTGGGTTTTGGTTATCAAATTAATGTCATCAGGCTTGAAGCCAAGCACCCTTACATTCTGAACCATCTCACCAGCTCTATTTCTCCCTTTTCTTAAATGCTGGGATGCAGTCTCCAAACAGGAGCTCAGAACAATGTATCACTTCTTCAAGAGTCAGATTCCAACATCAAAGTATGCTTGGAGTCAGTCCTTCCAAAGTCGTTGGGGAAGCCATCATCCACCATCCTCAGCTTCTATCTATATGCAGCCAGTGAGTCTTGGTGTCCTTGGCTTGTAGCAGCATCATTCCTGCTCCTGTGATGCTCAGTGTCCTACAATATTGGCAGAGTGAGTCTTCCTCAGTACCAATTTCTCTTTTGTAAGGTCTTATAATGCTTGGTTGAGATCTATTCAACTCTAGTCTGATGCCAAGTTAAAAAATTCCATTTCCTAAAGATCACCTTGAGAGCCACTAAATGAGGAAACAAACATAGACATTTAGTAGGGGTCAGGGGTCACAAGGTAACAATTATTTTCTCCCAATTCTCCATGACTTTGTTTGAAAGAATGCCTAGATAGCCAAGTATGGTGGCTCACTCACACCTGTCATCCCAGCACTCAGGAGGTGGAGGAGGATCAGGAGTTCAAGGCCAGTCTTGGCAACATAGCAACTTTAGGGTCATCCTGGGCTACATGAGACCCTGTCTCATAATTAGAAAGAAGAGGAGAGCTGGAGAAAAAGTTGGGAAAGAAGAAGACAAGACATAGGACAGGGAGGCAGAGGAGACCCTGTTCTTTGAATCTCAGATAGCTCTTGGTTTTCAGAGGGACCAGTCACAGGTCTAGAGTGGTGCCCAGACCAGTGGATCAGAGTCAAATGTAACTATCATTCAACATCCTCCTTAGGACTTCATCAGGAAGCCATCAGTGAGACCTGGAAATGAGCTATGGCTGGTTGCCTGGTGCCTCAGGTTCAGCCACCTGCAGCTCTGAAGCCGGCATGCAGTGGTTGGAAATGGAGTCCCGCTGATAAAAGTTGAGGGTCATCATGGCCAGGCTGTACACAGAGCCAGCTTGCCACTATCCAGTTGGCGAATTTGCAGTTGCATGGTCAGCTTCACCACCATCTTTACCAGATTCTCTGCCACTCTCTGTACCTCCTTCCAGCTGTGGACTCTTGGGGGCCTGGTACAAAAATCTCACTGCTGGTGTTGTTGAGGAACATGACCACCATTGCCTTGGAGGTGAGGACCTTCTACTGGCTCTACAAGGCCTAAATCTTCATGCTTCAGGTGTCCATGAACCCTCCTCTGTGGGATGTGTCTGGGTGACAGTCCATATATCATTTGTATGTAGGAGGGCTACTAATTTTTTTAGTTAATCTAGTATCATGCCACCTTACTGAAGGAGTTTATCAGCTATGAGAATTCCCTGGTAGAATTTTGGGGGTCACTTATGTGTACTATCATATTGTCTGCAAATAGGGAAAGTTTGACTTCTTCCTTTCTAATTTTTATCCCCTTGATCTCATTTTTTTTTTGTCTAATTGTACTAGCTAGGACTTCAAGTACTATATTGTATAAGTATGGGGAGAGTAGACAACCTTGTCTTGTTCATTTTTTAGTGGAATTGCTTTGAGTTTCTCTCCATTGAATTTGATGTTGGCTGTGACTTGCTGTAAATTGCCTTTATTATGTTTAGGTATGTTCCTTGTATTCCTGATCTCTCTAGGACCTTTATCATGAAGGGGTGTTGGATTTTGTCAAAGGATTTTTCAGCATCTAGTGAGATGATCATGTGAGGTTTTTTTCATTCAATTTGTTTATATGGCATACCAACATTTACAGATTTTCGTATGTTGAACCATCCTTGTATCCCTGGGATGAAGCCTACTTGGTCATGGTAGATAATTTTTTTGATGTGTTCCTGGAATCGGTTAGCCAGTATTTTATTGAGTATTTTTGCATCAATGTTCATGAGGGAGACTGGTCTGTAATTCTATTACTTTGTTGCATCTTTGTATGATTTAGGTATTAGAGTAACTGTAGCCTCATAAAAAGAATTTTGTAATGTTCCTTCTGTTTCTATTGTGTGGAACAATTTGAAGAGTATTGGTATTAGCTCTTTGAAAATCTCGTAGAATTCTTCACTGAAACTATATGGTCTTCTGGCTTTTCTTGGTTGGGAAACTTTTAATGGCCATTTCTATTTCCTTAGGGGTTATTGTTCTATTTAAATAGTTTATCTGGTCTTGATTTAACTTTGGTATGGGGTACCTATCCAGAGTCATTCATTTCTTTCAGATTTTCCAATTTTGTGGAGTAGAGGTTTTTGAAGTATCACCTGATGATTCCCTGGATTTCCTTATTGTCTGTTGTTATGTCTCCCTTTTCATTTCTGATTTTGTTAATTTGGATGCTCTCTCTCTGCTTTTTGGCTAATTTGGATAAGGGCTTGTCTATCTTGTTGATTTTCTCAAAGAACCAACTCTTTGTTTCATTGATTCTTTGTATTGTTCTTTTTGTTTCTTTCTTATTCATTGCAGACCTCAATTTGATTATTTCCTGGTGTCTGTTTCTCCTGGGTGAGTTTGCTTCTTCTTGTTCTAGAGCTTTCAGTTGTGCTGTTAAGTCACTAGTGTGAGATTTCTCCAACTACTTTATGTGGGCATTTATTACTATGAATTTTCCTCTTAGCACTGCTTTCATAGTGTCCCATAAGTTTGGGTGTGTTGTACATTTGTTTTCATTGAATTCTAGGAAATATTTCACTTGTTTCTTTATTTCTTCCTTGACCCATTGGTGATTTAATTGGGCATTATTCAGTTTCCATGAGATTATAGGCTTTCTGTAATTCTTGTTGTTGTTGAAATTTAACTTTAAGCCATGGTGGTCTGATAAGATACAGGAGGTTATTCCAATGTTTTTGTATCTGTTGAGATTTGCTTTGTGACCAAGCATGTGTTTGATTTTAGAGAAGGTTCCATGGGGTGCTAAGAAAAAGGTATATTCTTTTGTGTTAGGGTAGAATATTCTGTAGATAATTATTAAGTGATTTTGAATCATAATGTCTGTTAGTTCCCTTATTTCTCTGTTAAGTTTCTGTCTAGAAGACCTGTCAAATGTTGAGAGTGGGGTGTAGAAATCTCCCACTACTAGTGTATGGGGTTGGATGTGTGATTTAAGCTTTAGTAATGTTTCTTTTACAAATGTGGGTGCTCTTGTATTTGGGGCATCAGGGTTCAGAATTGAGACTTCATCTTGTTGGACTTTCCCTATGATAAATATGAAATGTCCTTCCTGATCTCTTTTGATTGATTTTAGTTTGAAGTCTATTTTATTACACATTAGGATAGCTACACCAGCTTGCTTCTTAAGTCCCTTTGATTGGAAATTCTTTTCCCAACCTTTTACTCTAAGGTAGTGTCTGTCTTTGAAGTTCAGGTATGTTTCTTGTATGCAGCAGAAGGATGGATCTTGTTTTTGAGTCCATTCTGTTAGCCTGTGTCTTTTTATAGGCAAATTGAGACCATTGATATGAATGGAAATTAATGACCAGTGATTGTTAATTCCTATTATTTTTGGTAATAGTGTGTGTTTTTCTTCTTTGGTATTTGTAGGTGTGTGACTATCTATTGCCTGTGTTTTTACGGGTGTATCTAACTTCCTTAGGTTGTATTTTTCCTTCTTGTGCTTTCTGTAGGGCTGGAGTTGTGGAAAGATATTGTTTAAATTTTGTTTTATCATGGAATATTTTGTTTACCCAATCTATGGTGATTGAGAATTTTGTGGGTATAACAGACTGGGTTGGCACCCATGGTCTTTTAGTGTCTGCATCACATCTTTCCAGGACCCTCTGTCTTTTAGAATCTCCATTGAGAAGTCAGGTGTTATTTGTGTGGGTCTTCCTTCATATGTTACTTGGCCTTTCTTCTTTGCAGCTCTTAATATTTTTTTCTTTATTCTGTATATTTAATGGTTTCATTATTATGTGGTGAGGGGACATGTTTTGGATCCAGTCTATTTGGTGTTCTGTAAGCTTCTTCTATCTTTATAGGCATTTCCTTCTTTTAGTTTGGAAAGTTTTCTTCTATGATTTTGTTGAATATATTTTCTGTGGCTTTGAGTTGGTATTCTTCTCCTTCTTCTCTCCCTATTATTCTTAGGTTTGGTCTTTTCATGGTGTCCCAAATTTCCTGGACATTTTATGTTATGACTTTGTTGGCTTTAGTATTTTCTTTGACTGATGTATCTATTTCTTCTATTGAATCTTCAACTGCCAGAGATCTGCTCTTTCATCTCTTGCATTCTGTTAATTGTGCTTGCAAATGTAGTTCCTGTTCATTTACTCAGATTTTCCACTTCCAAAATTCCCTCAGTTTGTGTCTTCTTTAGTGTCTCCATTTCAGTTTTCAAATCTTGAACTATTTCCCTCAACAGTTTAATTGTTTTCTCTAAGGGATTTAACTGATTTCTTCCATTTTTGTTTGACTTTTCTTCTATTTCCTTTTTTTTTTTTTTTTTTTTTTTTTTAGTTTTTTGAGACAGAGTTCCTCTGTGTAGCTTTGTGCCTTTCCTGGAATTCACTCTGTAGTCCGGGCTGGCCTCGAACTCATAGATATCCACCTGCCTCTGCCTCCCGATTAAAATCTCTGCTGGGATTAAAGGTGTGCACCACCACTTCCCGGCTTTCCTTGATTTCTTTATGGGAATTTTTCATTTCCTCTTCAAAGATTTCTATCATCTTCTTAAATTAATTTTTTAAGGTTGATTTCTTCTGTTTCTTCTGCATTGGGATGTTCAGGTCTTGCTGACATAATTTCTGATGGAGCCATTTATTTTTTTTAGGTTGTTGACTGTATTTTTGCACTGGCATCTACTCATCTCTTTCTCCACTTGGTGCAAGTGGTGTCTGTGTCTGAGGGAGACTCTCTTGGTCTGATCCATACTCTTAGTCCAGTGAGAACTGTTGGTCTAGTTGGGATTCTTGGTCTAATCATTGCTGATGGGCTCTTTGACTCAGGAGGTTGCTCTAAGTCCAATCTGGCTCTGATGGGCTCTGTCAGTAAACAGTTGCAGTCTTAGAGGGTACCTGGGAGTGGGAGAGGTAGGGCTTGTGGGTTACAGGGTCTGGTGGGGGGGGTGGTAGTCCAAACTGTCTGTAGGAGGCCTGCCTACTGGCCTGAAACTGCGACTGCAATGGGTAGTGGTGTGGGGGTGCAGGGTTGTCCCCCTGGGCCCAAACTCGACAAAGACTCACCTCTTATTCCAATCAGTGCTGGCAGGCTCTGTCTCAGAAACCGGTTGCAGTTTCAGAGGGTTGGGGCATTTGGGAGGGGTGTAGCTTGTCATTTACAGGATCTGGTAGGGGATGGTGGTAGTCCTACCTGCCTGCAGGAGGCCTGCCAACTGGCCTGAAACTGGGATTGCAAAGGGGGGGGTGATGTGGGGGCACAGGGTTGTGCCTCTGAGCCCAAAGCCTAGGGGCTGTGGTGTTCAGGTATGAGGGCAAAGACTTACCGCTTAGTCTAATCTGGCGCTGCCCCAATATGTATATTTTAAAGGTAACCGGACTTCAACGTTTGTGTCTAAGTATATGTTGCTTTGGAAAATAGGTCATGCTTTTGTTTCCACAGAGGATGAGAACCTATGGATTGCTTCCAGGCTAATGTGATTTGACCAGCCAAGACGCCCAAAAGGTCTCTGATGACACCATGGCCCAGATGATCCAACATCCAAAAACAACTTCAAGGCAATTGGCTCAGAGAATACAGCATCACAGACTACTCCATTCAGGACTTGGCATTAATTTTTAATTTTCTCAGGATCTCCATTAGATTGCCAGCACCCTCATCCAGCAGGAAGTAGTATGAGAAGCTATGCCCAAATTCCCAAAATATTGTTTATGAATGTTTATTTTTATTTAAAGGAGGTTGATTATAAATGCAATCTCTTTCTAAAGAATAAAAGGGGACAGTATAGATATGATACAACAAAAGAGTAAATTAAGAAACCTAATTTAAAGAGCAACAAGTTGTTTAAAAATGTTTTACATTGCTATGAATTTTAGTTTATTGAAAAAAATTTAGAGTTTATTTTCTTATAATATAAATTTCTACTCTCATTTAAGTTATTATATTTATATAACTCATTTAAATTTTAATGGATAATTAAGAAATACAGATTAATAATTAGTTATCTATGATAGTCAAACGTATAGTCATGTCAAGTTTTCTAGGTATACATAGATATAATTTAGTTAGGTAGGTAATCTTCAAATACTTCAAAGACCTACAGATTATGGCATTTCAAATGTTTTAAAAACTTAGACTTTCTTGGACAATGAGACATGTTTGCCCCGGGGCAGCACTGATTTGCTTCCAAGAGAAAGATGGCATTGAAGACACTCCATATAGAATTTATCTTCTTGGCAAAAGTAGCCACTTAGACAAGAAACTGTTCTTGCCTGGACTGCTAGACAAAATATTGTATCAACTGGACAAATGGGACCCATAGGAAGTTGACCACTGAACTTTTCAAGGTGAGATGGTCCTTCAGGCTCCTGCTTCACATAAGAAACTGGCAGACATTCTACAAGACACAGAGAAAAGTGACTGAGAGACTCTAGGCCTACAGGGTAAAAATGGGTGCTCCAATATTACAGAGGAGCTTTGGATGACTGTCCAGGAAGACAGGTGTCTCTGCCATTTCCAAAATTTTGGAAGTTGCTTAGAATGTACTTCCTGTTTACTTAGGTAATATTATATCCTTCTGAGGTCTTTGATGTAGTTGAAGACTAGATAGTTATAATTTTCATTGGTTATAATAAAAGATAAGTTAGATGTGAAACTTTAGACTCACAAATATAGGACAGATAATTTCCTTTAATTTTGCCAAATACAAATAGACTAGATATAAATAGACTAGATATTGCAACTGTAATTCTTGCTTGATAACTGCTCTATTGTATGGAATTTTACCATGTTAAACTTAAAACCTTCCTTTTTAATTAGACAGTAAAGGGAAAGCGCTGTGGAATTTCGTTCTGTATGCTGTGAGTGTGTGTTGCTCTGATTGATTGATAAATAAAGCTGTTTGGTCAATGGTGAGACAGAATAAAGTAAGGCAGGCTATTCCAACTAGAGAGAGAGGAAGGAAAGAGGCAGAGCTGGGGAGACGCTGTTAGCTACCACCAGAAAACAAAAGATGTAAAGTGCCGGTAAGCCACAAGCCATGTGGCACAGTATAGATTCACAGAAAAGGGTTAATCTAAGATGTAAGAGCTAGCTAGCAAGAAGCCTGAGTCATTAGGCCATATAGTTTGAAACTGGAGTGGCAGCAGGACTGGGCGGGGCACAGGAAAACATCTGCTACAATCACCATGGTGAGAAGTGTGGTGACCTGCAGGCTCAGTGTTAGAGAAGGAGCAGAAAGTTCTGCATCCTGACCCTCAGGTACCAGGTAGAGACACTGGGCCTAGCTTGAGCATTTGAAACCCCAAATCACACCCTAGTGACACACTTCCTCCAACAAGGCCACATGTACTGCAACAAGGGAAGCCCTCTAATCACTCTCAAGTAGCGTCTCTCCCTAATGATCAATATATGAGCTTATGGGGGCTATTCCCATTAAAAGCACTGTAGTACAATTATATGTTAATATACAGATATAAAACATATTTAATATATGTTTATATTAACTTATAAATTTCAAACCGTATTTATATATTTATGAAAATAAACAATTAACAATTATATCTAGTAGTTATACTCACAAAAAAGTCTTGAAACACCAAATGTGTATCATCCATCCTAGCACTTGATAGAGAAAGATAGAGTCTGTGGTTGTAATAAAATATATACTATAACAAAATATAAATACACTTTATGTAAGTATATACAAAACATATTCAAATATAGTTACATTGACCCCCACACTCTCCTCTTTCCAAGCCCTCATGCACCCGTTACTCGGTTTTACATTCACAGACTTTTTTAATTATTATTGTTGTATACATCAACATATATGTCTACATAAATGTATAAAAGTTGCATGTTGAGTCTGTTTTGTTTGTTTGGGTGTATATGATTTCAGAGCTGATCACCTGGTACTGGATAATCAATGAGAGATCTCATTCCTGAGTCAGACAATTCTTCTGATTTCAGGGCACTTTATTTGCATATAGTTTTTGTATATTAAAATATGATTTTAAATCAACACCACTGAGGAAAAAATCTGGGAATGTCAGCATGAATTATTATCCTCAGCATTGAATGGCATAGGGGTAGGGATACTGTTTCTGTTCATGACAACAGGTGGGGCAGGCTCTATGTGATGCACACATATACCCTACCCACCACCCACCTTCAAGTTACAATGGTTAATGATGTTGCCATTTCCTTCTCTTATTTCAGCCTAAACAAAAATACTGTGTCTTATAAAAACTCACATCCAGAGAACACTCTGGCATGAGCTTTTTTATGTATTTAATAAAACATTGATTTGTATTCTAAAGAGAAAGAGACAGAAAGGGTGAGGATTTGGGTGGATGAGGATATAGGGGGATCTGGGAGTAGTTGGGGGAAGGAAAACAGTATCCATAATATATTGTATAAAAAACCTACCTGCAATGAACATTTTTAAGCAATTGATGAAATTCTCAGAATTCCTTCATAATATTGGGCTTGTCTGCTCCATAAACAGCATCCTATGTCTACTGATGACATCCTGACTCCTGTATGTGTGTTCAATAAACCATGTGTGTTGTTTGTATATATATATATATATATCCAAGCATTTAAGTAAGTGAAAGAATGTTTCCTTTTTATCAGCCTACACCCTGTTCTTGAGACAGGGTCTCCCTGAACCTGACTGACAGGTGAACTTTGAGTTGTTGCTATGTTACAAGCACAGTCTCCAGTCTTCTCTATCTAGTGCT
This sequence comes from Onychomys torridus, assembly GCF_903995425.1. NCBI lineage: Eukaryota > Metazoa > Chordata > Mammalia > Rodentia > Cricetidae > Onychomys > Onychomys torridus. Next base: position 16,586,808 of record NC_050445.1, read on the forward strand.
GGGAGGGATGATAACAGGTGATGTTTCAAGACATTTTTGTGAGTCATGACAACTGATTTTTATTTCTTTTAGTTTCAATATTAAAATATAATTATATCAGTTTTCTCCCTCCATATTCTCCATATGTCCCCTTTGCTCTTTTTCAAATAATTGGTTCAGCATATACATATTCATTGTGAAACAATTCAACCATTAAGTTTAATAAAAAATATTTTCAATTATTGCTGCTACATGCATATATGTATATATTCATGTATATACTTGATTTCTTTTTGTAAAAAATTGTACTATGATTTGTAATAAAACCAGTTCAGACATGTACATTTGAGAATCCATTATCCTGAGGATACTATACACTGTATGTTCCTTTAAGATATTTTTGAAAAATTTCTGCAATAAAACCACACACACACACACACACACACACACACACACACAAAAGTACCTGCTGTCCCTAGGAGCTTTATAAGTTTCGAGCTGCTAGGTTTCAAAATTTCCATTCATGATGGGGTGATGAGTCACTTTCAACTCCTGGTAGAATGCACTGTATGATGCATATTAAGTACTTTATTGAAATCACTTTTGCAATATGGGAAATTGATGCATTTAATCACACATGAAGCCAGTAATGATTTCTGATAACAGGAGGGTGTACAGAAGTTCCAGAGTGACAACTAGAAATACTTTGTTTACTTGATTGAATCAACTCCAAAATTTTATTCCAATGATCAAGAACAGCACATAATACCATGTTTCTGCATGTGGGATCAAGGCTCCCATTTAAGGCATTCATCTGTGAGGTGCAAAAAATAAAGGAGAAGTTAAAAATATTATTGATTTCCTTCATATATTTTCTGTACAGATTTAACACTGCTGAGATAAAAACAAGACTCTTTGTGGTTTCCCCTAATTTCAGGCCAGTTTACAGAAACTAACTTACCTTCTTCATAGATATTTTTAATATTTTCAATAGGGATTTCATAGTAACGTGTCAGGTTCACATACTCTTTCCACATTTTTTCAGTGATACTTGTTCCTGTTGCTGCATTTCATGGAGTAAAAGTTCAGAAGGGATGTTCCTTATAATCACACTTAAGTGTCTGAATTCATCAAATTGTCATCATTTGGGAAAACCTGCTATCTTGTCCTACCCTTCCTAATGATGATGCCTGTCAGACAAATTATTCTGAAGTCCAGTCAAACATTCTTCCTGCTGATAAATAAGTGAATTTCCATCTTGCTATATTTAAGATGATGATTTAAAAATCATGACTATTAATATTGTTAAAATTATTATCCTGTGTATTTCAAATCAAGTTTTACAGAATTGTGATTATATTTCAAAACACATGAGTGAACAACTTCTTACAGCAGTGCATGAAGGGACACAGCTGTGTTGCAATTAACAAACAGAAAAAAAAAATTCTATCCCATATCAGATTTACATACCCAGTGCTGCAGTCATCCAGTGCAGGTTTCCAAAACTATTAATAAAGTGGGCTTTGAATAGGATGGTTGTTTTTGAGATAAAATCTATCAAAACATCAAATTCACTTGGGCCTAGGAAGAAAAAAATTTTTCTTCATGAGAACATGATGTAGATTCTCCTTTTTACTTATTTATTGTTTATTTTGAGATTTTAATATAATTACAGCATTTTGCCAGTACCTTTTTTCCTTATAATGGTAGTGTATGCCCCTCTACAATCTCCTTCAAAAACATTCCTTTTTTTTCATTGATTATCATCACATGCTTATATTCATTATATTATTATGTGTTGTATATAAATTATATATTACAGTATGTATTACATTATGTAAATAATAACAAATTATAAGATAAGTGCTACTGATGTTCTATATGCCCTGAATGTGTTGCTCTGATTGGTTAAAAAATAGAGTGCTGATTGGCCAGTAGCCAGGCAGGAAGTATAGGTGGGAAAAAGAGAGAGGAGATTTCTGGGAAGTGGAAAGCTGAGTCAAGAGAAGCTGCCAGTCGTGACCATGTGAAGCAAGATGTAAAGTACCAGTAAGCTAGAAGGCACATGGCAACTTATAGACTAATAGAAATGGGTTAATTAAAGATACAAGAACTAGATAACAAGAAGCCTGAGCCATTAGGCCAAATAGTTTAAATAATATAAGCATCTGTGTGTTTATTTGAGTCTGAATGGCTGCCAGCCCAGGCGGGACTGTAGATAACTCCAGCTATAGATAAATGTAATATATATTTACTCATGAATATAACTCTTTGAGTCCATATATTACTTGTATATCTAATAATTATTTTTATTGTATTTTTTGTAAAACAACATTGTCAAACAACTCTTTCATAATAGTACTAGTTTAATAATATGACACTACAAAATATACTAACATGTTTGCATTAAATTATTGAGTCGGGAAACATTCCCATAAGTTCTAAAAAATATACAGAAGTCATGTACATGCCTGTACTTGACCAACTTTAGAAAAACCTATATTTAATATTTTTTGTTTGTTTATTTGTTAATTTGTTCATTTTTTTTAACACATAGCAAGATTCATATGTATATTTTTTTCTTCATAGTCATGGAAGGCAGATAATGGAGAATTTACTCACGTCTGGTTATGCAGCCCTCTGTCTCAGGGTAATAGCAGATATGGGGGAAATGATGATTGGCATTACACAACACCCAGGTCCCGATGATGAACCCAGTCTTACTCTCTTTGATGCAGTTTAAAAGGTCAAATAGTGCTGTAATATAAGACACAATGGACCAGTTATGTACTAAAGGTACTCCTGATAAAGATCAGATTGGTTACAAAAAAAATGAAATAACACCATCAATTTTTAACCAGAGATACTTACATATCCTAAAGCAAAACTGATATGGAGATATGTCTGCCCAAATAGTGTGTAGCTGACACTTCCCATTTTTCCTAAACACATTATAGTGAATAATAACCACTCATCATTAACATTTATCATCCCAGTTGTCTTTCTTTCTCAAGAATAATAGTACTGAAAGTGAGACATGTTAGATATCTTGCCCCTTGCAATATATTCCATGGTTTGTAAATCTTTTCATTGGTAGTATTTTTGATTGGTGTTTCATTTCAGGTGCAGAAGGAATTTCAGTGCACAATAAGATGTGTGGAAGAAAATTAACTTCAGATTCATAATCTATAAGATTTCTCATGTCACAAAAGCTATGCCAGTGACCTCACTGATGCAATGGTAGTTATCCAATTATCAAGATGGTTTTCAAGAGAAAGAGCCATTTTTGTGGTGAGGTTATAAACACTGCTTTTTTGATATTTATTATCTCAGATTTTCCTATACTTATATTCACATTCATCAATATTTCACCTTAAGCAAATATCAGTTTTATTCACAAATGTATTTCTTACTCTCTGAGTTTGTATTTTCAATATTTTAATAGAAAAATCGAAGCATCAAGAGCTGAGTGCTAAAGTTTAATACTTTTAGACACAGTGACTCTCAACTCCAGCTTTCCTGAAAATATTTTTAGATCCATATTATCTTCCCATTTCAGAAATATATTGGCAGTGCTTTTTGTGCCCTTTCAACAAACTGTTTCTTCTACTTGAGTTAAAGTTTCTTACCTGACATAGAAAGTCATGCTCATGAGTGTGTAATTCTTAAAAAACTTGACTTCACGAACCAACATCCTGAATTCACTATTTTCTTGAGTCACACTTACAGTGTCAGCTGATAGGTAAACGGTAGTAAAATTCCCTGAGAACTAAAAATTAATATGAATTTGATTCACCAGTCAGATCTGAGTTGAAGTTCCAGCACTACATGTTGGCACACCACCTCATTTCTGAGGATATCATATGGCCTTTGGGTATGCTTCATATACATAATGAAACATGTAAAGCAAACACACATACATAAAATGACAAAATAAATTAGGTAAAAATTTTAAATAGAACGATGGCTAGAAAAACTAACTAAATTGTAAATTTTCAACTAAAGGAATAGAACATTTTTTATATACTGTTATAAAAATTTATTACATATGGAATGATTGTTCCTACATGAAAAATGATACATTATTTGAAAACAGACATTTTTGCTTATTAATGTCATAATTTTATATAATACTAAATATGATAGAGTAAAGATTTAGTGTAAAATACAGATTGTAGATTCATATTATAAAGCAGCATTAATGCACATAAATAATTTAAAGGAAAACATGATAAAATCCATTTGTAAACATCTTTGGGCATTTTGGCTGGTTAAGCTTTTAGGCTTTGGAGCAACACAGTTCATCTGAGATTCTGGATGAGGACTCAGAAGCTTACAGTCTGAGGAAACAAGACCAGTTGAGGAACTGGTGTGGATCTAGAGCTCCCATCTGCCCCAGAACTCCCATCTGGACCAGAGAGAGAGACCCTCCAGTGGACACTACAACCTCAACGCCTTGCCCACACACCCATCTGCTGGAGACCCCAGCCACTTCCAGAGACTTAGAGACCAGCTTCCAGCATTCCATTCGGCCCCGGAACTCCCATCTGGACTAGAGAGCCTCCAGCTCCCATCCTCCCTGGAACTCCCATCTGGACCAGAGCTTCCATTCTGTCCCAGAACTCCCATCTGGACAAGATAAGGAAACCCCAAGGACTTCCTGAGACTCAGAGTCCAGCCGCCAAGCTCCTATCCAGCCAGCACTCTCATCTGGACCAGAGCTCCCATCCAGCACAGAGCTTCCATCTGGATCAGAGAGAGGCTCCCTAAATCTGTCAGTTCTGTCTGGACCAAGTACACAGATAAGACCAAGAATGAATCCACGAGGAGATGGGCAGACTTCAAGGCAGAGGTACATACAAAAAAATAAAGAGCAATACAGCATCACCAGAACCTAGCCCTTCTCCAACAGCTAGACCTGAACATCACAGAATGGAAGAAGAAGAAGAAGAAGAAGAAGAAGAAGAAGAAGAAGAAGAAGAAGAAGAAGAAGAAGAAGAAGAAGAAGACCTTATAAGTAACATCATGAAGAGGATAGAGCCTTATATAGAAGAAATAAAAAGTAAAGTGGAGGAACGGACAAACAAAAAATGGGAAGAATGCTATAAAAAAACTAGAGGAAGGGACAATTAAAGCAGAAGAAAACAGTAAGTCCCTGAAAGAAAATCATGAAAAAGCAAGGAAACAGATGAGGGAAACAGTCCAAAACCTGAAAAGGGAAATAGAAAAATTAAGAAGACACTAGCAGAAGGAATGCTGGAAATAGAAAATCTGAATAAACAAACAGGAACTTCCGATACAAGTATAACCAACAGAATGCAAAAGATGGAAGAGAGGATCTCTGATGTTGAAGATACGGTAGAAGAAATAGATTCATCAATCAAAGAAAACACTAAAACCAACAAAGTCATGACCCAAAATGTCCAAGAAATTTGGGACACCGTGAAAAGACCAAACCTATGAATAATAGGGATAGAGGAAGGAGAAGAATACCAACTCAAAGGCACAGAAAATATATTTAACAAGATCATAGAAGAAAAACTTTCCCAACTTAAAGAAGGAAATGCCTATGAAGATACAAGAAGCCTATAGAACACCAAACAGACGAGACCCCAAGAAGAGTCCCCTCGCCACATAATAATTAAACAACTAAATGTACAGAATAAAGAAAGAATATTCAGGGCAGCAAAGGAAAAAGGCCAAGTGACTTATAAAGGCAAACCCATCAGAACAACACCCGATTTCTCAATGGAGACTTTGAAAGCCAGAAGGACCTGGACAGATATAATGCAGACACTAAGAGACCATGGATGCCAGCCTAGACTAATATACTGAACAAAACTCTTAATCATCATAGATGGAGTGAACAAAACCAGATTTAAACAATACTTATCCACAAATCCAGCCCTACAGAAAGCACTAGAAGGAAAATTCCAACCTAAGGAAGGCAGATACACCCTCGAAAACAAAGGCAATAGATAACACCACAGTATGAACATTGATGCAAACATACTCAATAAAATATTGGCAAACAGACTCCAAGAACACATCAAAACAATCATCCACCATGATCAAGTAGGCTTCATCCCAGGGATGCAAAGGTGATTCAACATACGAAAGTCCGTCAATGTAATTCACCATATAAACGAACTCAAAGAAAAAAACCACATGATCATCTCACTAGATGCAGAAGAGGCATTTGACAAAATCCGACAACCCTTCATGATAAAGGTCTTAGAGCGATCAGGAATACAGGGAACATACCTAAACATAATAAAGGCAATCTACAGCAAGCCAACAGCCAACGTCAAATTAAATGGAGAGAAACTCAAAGCAATACCACTAAAATCAGGAACAAGGCAAGGCTGTCCCCTCTCCCCATACTTATTCAATATAGTACCTGAAGTTCTAGCCAGAGCTATAAGACAACATAAAGAGATTAAGGGGAAACAAATTGGAAAGGAAGAAGTCAAGCTTGCCCTATTTGCAGATGGCATGATAGTATACATGAGCGACCCCCAAAAATTCAACCAAGGAACTGATACAGTGAATAAAAACCTTCAGCAACATAGCAGGATACAAGATCAAATCAAAAAAATCAGTAGCCCTCCTATATACAATAGACAAACAGGGCAAGAAGGAAATCAGAGATACATCACCCTTTACAATAGCCACAAATGATATAAAATACCTTGGGGTTAATCTAACTAAGCATGTGAAGGACTTATATGACAAGGACTTTAAGTCCCTGAAAAAAAAACTGAAGATGTCAGAAAATGGAAAGATCTCCCATGCTCATGGATAGGCAGGATTAACATAGTAAAAATGGTGATCTTACCAAAAGCAATCTACAGATTCAACGCAATCCCCATCAAATTACCAACACAATTCTTCATATATCTAGAAAGAATAATACTCAACTTCATATGGAAAACAAAAAACCCAGGATAGCCAAAAGAATCCTGTACAATAAAACAACCTCTGGAGGCATCAAGATCCCCGACCTCAAGCTCTACTGTAGAGCTACCATAATAAAAACAGCTTGGTACTGGCATAAAAATGGACATGTGGACCAATGGAATCGAATTGAAGACCCTGACATTAATCCGTACACTTGAACATATAATTTTTGACAAAGAAGCCAAAAATGTACAATGGAAAAAAGAAAGCATCTTCAATAATTGGTGCTGGCCTAACTGGATGTCAATGTGTAGAAGGCTGCAAATAGATCCATATCTGTCACCATGCACAAAACTTAAGTCCAAGTGGATCAAAGACCTCAACATAAATCCAGTTACTCTGAACCTACATCTTTGTTGCAGCATTTGTAAACCAGGGTATGGACACACACACACACACACACACACACACACACACACACACGCACACACACATGCACACACACACACACACACACACAAATGCACATGCACACAAACTTTAAAAAATAATCAATTCCTTTTATGGATCCATAAATGGATTATAATTCATATCAATATTTTCTCACACATTATCCATATTAGGAAGGCTACAAAGAGAGATCCATGCCTCAAATACATGCCACACAATGAATTTGTCATGGAGGTATTATACTGATTTAAATTTTCTATCATGTTCATCAAAATTCATCCCTGAATTTTTTTAGGACAGTGAAATATTTTATGCAATCCTATATTAAGGTTGAATTATGAACATATCATTAATTATGCTAAAGAGCATTTGAAATTAAGAAAAAAACATGGTATTTTTTAAAAAGTGATTTTTTTTTTAACCACCTATACCAAATGAAAATGTGATCAGGTAATATAAGAAACTCAAGTGAGGTCATTGTAACCTTGGAAATAAAATAAAATCTTTTAGGACATGAGACTATATTACAGTACAAAAGGCTGTGCACCAATACTTTCATCAAATCACATTGATTTTCAGGTTAAAAAGTGGCAAATTCTCCATAGCCACTTCTGCCCCTGCATAACCCCATGAAAGCCTATCCTTGTACCAGTAAGTGTTCCTCAGTGGCTGACACCAAACAGGCTAGAGCAGCAAGCAGAAGAACCTTCATCTTGTAGAAGTTTCTCTGTCTTCTGGAGTGGAAGACCAGAGTTTTTCAGCTGCCAGTGATATGATGAACGGAAGACACATGCACAGCATTTAGGTTTGCACGATGTGTGATGAGCTGCTTTCACTGAACCTTTTATTGAGATGTTTGTTTATAAATTTCAGAAGAGTCTGGCTGTCAGTATTTGAATAAGTCTGGCATTGCTTCATTTAAACCCACAGGATGAGAATTCAGTGGAATGTAATATTCCTGAGTATGTCAAAGAGAGCAATTCAGTAATGTTACACTCCAGTGAAATCTAATCCCAGGATGACAAGTTGATGACATTAGATGCAGAAAAGATCACAGTCAGCATGAAATGACTCAAGAACATTGACTAGTAGTACTTCCTGATTTATATACGCTAAGATCTATGTGTTAATTTTCATTATAATATGAAAAATTACATGAATGTGTCTCATTAAAATTATTTTTCAAGTCCAATAAACTACTTTCTGTGTTTTTAAAAGTTTAAATTGAATATCTGTAGCACAGATTCAGGTTAAAAATGAGTCCCACAGATGAGTCTGTATTCATTTTGTTATGAGCACTAAAACACACAGATATGGAGACAATATATTTAATTCTTGCAGTAGGATAATTTCTCCTACTTTGTATATAAGTAATCCGCAGGCCCATGACTTTCAATCATTCAAAATGTCTGTGTGCACCCAATCTTGTTTTTCTCTAATAACCTTCCAAATAAATATTTTAAAAATATATCAGACCAAGAGCAACTCTTTGAACATCTTGTTATTAGTAAAATAAACTAGAGCTGAGTAGTGGTTAAATGATGAAAATGTTTATGTTGAATTTCAAATGTAACTCTGTGTATTTAAACACAAAAATTTAAATTTAACTGAATATCAGATGCATGTTTATCTAAGACTTCACATGGGACAATTTAATGTGTCTATGCCCTCTGCTCCCACTGGGCAACTGCAATTTAAAGCTTTTAAAATCATCATTTAAGGACACAAATAAAATAATGAAATTTTCATGCTTAGACATTTGTTCTGGTGCCATACATTTTTCCTTTTTTAAGTTAACTAGTTTCTATTAGTCTTTAGTGTGCAAGCGATGATGCTCTTATTCCATACCAGTTAGTAGTACACTATTGATTCCGTGCATGATGGGGCACCTGATTCTTTAAGGAAACTATAAATATTTCCTGATGTGCTGGCTCAACGTGTGCTTTAAGAACTGCCATATATTATATTGTGAGGAGACCTTGGAACTTTCTAGCATATTTTACAACAAAGTCATGCTAAAACATTTGCTTTTAATCCTAATGCTATAGGCATCACTAAAGGAGCAGATGATAAGAATCAATCTTTAAAAGATCGCTTACTCTCACTGCAAGGGTCTAAACAGGTTAGAGATAAAGATGTAGCTGAAATAGCAGATAAGGGAGAGATAAGTGGTAGTGTCAGATGGGGGAGAACAGGGATTGAGGGGGAGGCAGGTGAATTTGACAGTAGTATCATGTGGTGATAAATTTTTCTGCTGTAACAAATAAAACTTATATGAAGATGAGAGAACAGAACAGTCATTAGATGAGACATAGAGAGCACATGGTGGTTGCAAACATGCCTTTAATTCTGTCACTTGGGAGGCAGACACCTGTCTGGAACTCTGTGAGTTTAAGGCCACACTGGGTGCAAAGCCAGACATGATGGCACACTTGAGATCTCGTGTCTTTGCAGGACACAGAACTTTAATCCCAGGAATTGATGGCAGGAAGCAGAAAGGTATATAAGGCATGAAGACCAGGAGCTAAAGGCTTTTTAGCAGCAGTTCAGCTGAGATCCATTCCAATGAGGACTCAGAGGTTTTTCAGTCTGAGGAAACAAGATTAGCTGAGGAGTTGGCAATATGAGGTTGGCTGTGGCTTGTTCTGTTTTTCTGATCTTTCAGTATTCACCCCAATACTTGGCTCTGGGTTTTCTATTAACAAGACCATTTAAAATTCATGTTATAGTGTTACTGCACTTTGTCATGATTATAATTAGGAAAATAAAAGCAGTAAGTGTCAAGAGTGACTCAAGGTTCTTATTGCAATATTTAGTTGGGTATTTGCTAAGATAAGAATATCTATAGTGTCATGCATTCTGGAGGGAATTCCCCAGGTCTGTTAGGAACAGACTATTTGAAATGTCTAACCAACTTGGAGACACATATGGAGTGAGTCAGAAAGAGAGTAGGGGGAGAAATCTGACTCTGCTTTCTCACAGTTTTGCTGAGCTACAATAGCTCCTGAGTTGAAGCATGTGGTCAGCAAGAGGAACTTGATACTTCATGTGCTCAAATCCCCCACACTTTCCTGCACTTGACTTGGCAACTGTCAGGTGACCTCCTACCAAGTCCTGTCCAGATAATGAACTTTGTCCATTACAGATAACCTACTTCCTGCTTTGCTGCATTCAGAGAAGTTACCACCTTGTAGAACAATAGACATCATGGAAAAGGAAGAACCTGGTCCAGACTTTTTGATAGTGAAGAATTTGAAATGGGAAATCTGTAAAAGACTAAGCTAAATTGAGGTATGTCAGACAGCAAAACACTATAACTTGGAGAATGTTAGACTTAACAGTAGGCCAGGCTCCCTTGTCTTCCTAATATCTAAGAACATCTGTACTGGGTCCTAAAGTACAAATGGACTTTTTTTCATGATACCATAGCATCTTTTGACAAGTGATCAAAGGACACGTAATTTGCACATAAATTGCAAACTTGTATTGATTTTTCCAAGCGATATTATCAGTTTCTGCTACACTCTCACTGTGATTACACAACTGTCATCCCATTTTATGCAAAAAACAGAGAGCTCCAGAAATGTGGCCAATATTTTATATGTCGTGGTGTTGAAGTAGACTTCCACAAAGGAAGTCTAATTGATAGTGTGCCTTCAATTACTGAGCCAATTGTCTACTTGATAAATAAGTGATTAATGAACCAGTTTCCTGTTCTTTCTTATCTTATATGACCAACTTTGCTTTAATATTAGTGCTCCCTAAATTCTGCTCATGAGAACTGTATTACAATATTAAACAGGCTATAAAGGCCTAATATCTGAAAAGTTGTACCTAACAGAATATGACACTAAAGGGATATAAAAATAAAGTTCTATTTTAAATACAATGACAATCTACGCTAAGAGAACATACATAATGCTTTTCTTTTATGATTTTAGGCACTTATTACTAATTTTCCAAATAATGAATATTTTATGAAACACAAGAGATTTGTGGATAAAATACTCAGAACTCTATATTGCTATCAGACAGGCATATCTACTGTCTTCTGATTTAGTCTTCTTTGGAGTCTTTCTTCTGCTCAAGATATTTCCCTCCATATAACCCTTTTTATTTATTTCTGTTGAAATATACTTAATTTAGTATGAGATACCAACTTATCCTTATGTATTTACAGTATGTAATTAACTTTATAGTAAAAAGTCATCATTACAACTTCACTGTATAGATTTAATGAATACTTGATAATAGTGAATTGCTGATTCATTAGCATTTAACTAATGACCAACAACACCATAAGTTAATACTTGGAAGCATTTTATGTAACTCAAAAAACCACATCAGAACCTCCTTATTCATAACGCTAAAAAAAAAAAAGAAAAAGGTGGTTTAGTTACTGTATTTGGTACCAATATAAACAGAATCATTGGCAAGAAGCAAAAAGTTTGGTAAGTGTGGCCATAAAAAGCTGCCTTACTTGGAACAAGAAGGCCGAAATCATGCATAACATTATAGTAGTTGTTACTCCTTTTCACTGCTTTTTCTTCAACATCTAGACCAACATTATCCACTAGAGTTTTATTGGGGCCATACATGTAAACATTTCAGTGACCATATTAAAAAGTAAGTAAAATAAAACTTCCTTGTCATTTCTAGGAGACAATCTCACAGCTGACTTCCTGGTAGTCTGGATCTCAGAATCCTGCATCCCCCTCTTAGATGTTTCCTGAGCCTTAGATGCTGGGATTTTATCTAAATGTATCCACTGGGCTGGGATGGGCAATTCACCTCTGCATTTTGACCAGTTGTAATGATCTCTGTCTTTCTGTAATGAACTCTGCCTGCCGGAAAGAGAAGTGACTTTGAAGATGAGTAAGAGCTTCACTTATCTCTGTGTATAATGGCAGGTGTAAAAACAGTTAGGTATCATAATGGTTTATTTAAGATTCCAGACACTGGCAAAAAAAAAGTCTAGCTACTCTGTTCTGAATTGCAATTTCTCTAGCATAAAGTCACCTATAGTTTACCTATTTAATATGTTAGAAATACTGAATTGCTCATGCACATAGCAGTCCAGAAAAAGAAAATAAAAGCTCAAAAAGAAAGGAAGGGAAGAAGGAAGGAAGGAAGGAAGGAAGGAAGGAAGGAAGGAAGGAAGGAAGGAAAACAAAGTTATTTTAATATCTCCAAGTATGTCTTCATTAAAAGACACTAGTGTGTGTTTATTTAAAAATATCCACTAAGACTCAGTTTCATAAACTGTCTGTTACAACTCAGCATGGAGTCGCATAACAATGCACAGATACCAAAACCTCGAAACAGTGAAATGTTTCTGAATATGCAACAACCAAAAACTAACTAAAAGTAGAGTGTGGAGGACATCAGAGGCTTTTCTGGCCAACTTGTGCAGTCTGGACTATGTGTTCCACTGTGGCCTTTGTTCTGACCATACTGCTGCAGTCTGTTCTCCATAGATGGACCACCCATGCGGTGTCAGTACACACAGCACAAAACATCTTGGCTTAGGGTCAATATTATCATATTCATGGATTGCATTTTTACCGTACATAGAGCATTCTCTGCTATTAGAAAAACAATTGTTTAATATGGAAAACAAAAATTTTAATATTTTTCTGATGTGTAACAAATTAGTGTATCTTTGAATTGTGCTGTGTTCAAATGTTTGGTTATTAAATATTTTTTCTGAGATTGAGTTTCACTTGAAAAATCATTCATTTAAGGTAGGGAAAAGATTGGGTTTGTGAAGTATTTGGATACATATAATCAGTATAATTTGAAGAAATTGTGAAAAGACCTATAAAAAATCATCTGTGAATTTTGGTGAGATTAGGACAGAATCTCCAGCAATTTCTAAAATAGTCCTAAACTATCCTGCTACTTTATACTACACATGTATATTAAATTGTTTTGCCCAACACTGGTAATGGTACATTCATAATACCCATCAATTTTGGCAAATGCTGAAGGTATTCTATGTCCTCCAGTATCAAAAATTCAGCCAATTATTATCAGGTTTCTTTTTAAGAGTCATTTATTTTTATTTTACATGTCTGATTGTTTTACCTGCATGTATGTCTTTGCATCCAGTGTGTGCTTGGTGCTCGCCGAGTCGAGAGGAGAACATTGTGTCCTTTGTAATTTGAACTGAACTTACAGAGGGTTGTAAGCCACCATGTGGTTCCTAAAAACCCAAGCTTGGTCCTCCAAAGGAGCAGCAAGGGCTCTTAACCACTGAGACATCTCTCCATCACTGTAATTTAATTCTTTACATAAAAATTAGCAAGCACATTAATATTTTATTCAAATTTGTCATTAATAAATAGTAAAATTCTATGTATACCAAATAGATTTTAAAAATGACATTTATTTGTTTATCCCTTAAAACCTCATGGTTCTTCTAATTCTTCCATAGAATGGTAGAGTGTTTAGTATTTTTGCTTATCTATAACAGAAGTATTGTGGCTTATTAACACAAGCTAATACAAAACACTATGAAGAATATATGCATTGCATCTATTGAACAAAATAACCTATTTTATGAACTTTTGTTAAAAAGTCTGTAATATTAACCAAATGCAATATGTTAGAGAGGGGAAAGTAGAGATAAGTAAAAGTTAATCAGTTACAAAGCTCATAGGATAATGAAGCTCATTTTGATTCTGTTAAAAGTAAGGTGTCTCATTAAGAGCTAAAAAGTCACATATCATATTTTCAATTCCCTGGAAGTCAGACTGTGATTACAGCAAATATTACAATATTGTATTGGTCAGTCTGCAAGTTGACTCAAGTAATAAAGCAATCCTAACATCTCAGGATATAAGAAGCCAGATTTCTGAAAGTAAGTAGCTTGTGCCATGGGCTGAAAGAGATACTTGAATGGCTTCCTTGGTCAGATCTTCACACAATGATAGGACTTTGAGAGAGAAAACCAGAATGTTTTTTTAACTCTTATCTCTGTGGGATGAGGGGAGGAATGATTTTTAAATAGTTTCTGAATATGTAACTTATAAGATTATAAAAACCAGTTCAAATATATATATTATACATCAGCACCTAATAACTAGAGGTGAACCACATGTTTCTATTCAGACTTAAAATATTCTAATACAATACAGGAATTGCCCCAACTTCTCCATGAGATCATAACATCTGAAAGACTGTTATTAGGGAAAAAATGATCCCAGCATCTGGGAGGCAGAGATAGGAGAATCTCCATGAGATTAAAGCCAGTTTCATGTACAAAGTGAATTCCAGAAAAGCCAGAACTACATATTGAAACCCTGTCTCGGAAACTTGAGACAGAAAAAGATGAATGAAAGGGAGGATGGAAGAAGGAAAGAAGGAAGAAAGGGGTAGTTTAGAAAAACAGATCTTATAGTGCGTGCTGTCTATATTCAAGTTTGAATTAAGAAAGCAGAAAAGAGTGTCAAGAGGGAAGAGAACTTGTTCCTCTGAATGTCAACAAGGAATGGCTGGCACAGGGGGAGATGTCAGGGAATCTAAGATGAGAAATGAGGTTTCCTAATGAGTTTCATCTCTTAAATCTGTACCAGCCTTTTTTGCAGGGTGATTGATTACACTAGTGTGATGACACAATGGCCAGTCTATATTTCTTTGGGGATGATATTCTATATTTATAGCAAGGTTTCATCTTAAGACTCTCTATAAAATTTCTCCTACTGCTTATGTCTGTGTTATTATGGTCATAGTACTGCTTCAGAAGAGACTGGAAAAGCACCAGTAACTATGATTGACATCTTAAGATAGAGATCAAATTATTTGAAATCAAATGTACTGTCTCTGTCAAAGGGATTCCATGGCTCTTCTTCAGGAGTCAGCTGTCTTTTTCCTGGAGAGGCTTCTGGGACCTTCTACAGAAGATACTTTCTCCAGTATCATCAGCCATCAGAACCTACAATAGGGCACAAGAAAGAAATTTCTACCCAATGTGGGTCTCCCATAATGAGTCATCTCTGCTTTAGATCTCCTTTACTTTGACCAAAAGCTACTCAGACATGTCCAGTCTGGACCCTACTATCCATCATTCCCTCCATCTCTTTTCACAAGATTCTGAAATTTTCCCTATTCTTTTTCTCAGGCTCTTTTTTTTCAGAGGCACCACCCACCACACAAATCTCCTACTGCTCACTCTGCTTTGGCACCTGGGCAAATCTCCCTTAAAGGCTGGAAATAAAATATTTGTCATGATCAGGAGTGTGGCCTGTCTTCAGCACAGATGGTTGTTCTGTTTGACACAATATCTATACAAACAAAGCCAAATGTGCATGGTTAATGCTTTCAAATGAACATGAGAAAGCAGGGTGTTGTGAGATTGTCCCATCAGAATGGTAGAGAGTTAAAAGGAAAATAATGGCAAAAAACAGAAAGAAAAAAACTTTAACCCTCTTCTTCCTTATCTAACATGAACATTGGTTTTTATGCTTGAATCTTGCCTAGATAATACATCTCCCCCCACTTTGTCTGTATCCCCAAAATTGCCAAACATACCCTAGGCTGGTATACAGGATATATGTTCATTGCCAATTTTGTCAATGTCTCCTGGGCATATTCAGAGAAGAGTGGCATCAGCCTGAGTTGTGTCTCTGAATTCATCATCATTACTGTTCTATTTTTCTACAGTTTTATGGAGTTGGGGAATCTGGTTGAAACCAGTCAGAAATAGAAAATGTGGGTAGACAATGAGGACAGAGTCTTTTCTTGAAAGCCTGGATTAAAGGCTCATTCTAATCTTGACCACTGAGTCTCTGTTTCAGTCTTTAAAATCTGGTTTAATTACCCAAATTTAAATATTTCCCCAAGGCAGTTTATGCTACCAATATAATCATGAAATATTAACAACATGGAAAGAGCAAGCTCACAAGCAGGATTTTACTTTGTTTTTAAGGGTAGACTATGAGTAACAGACTCACACTGTTGTAGTAAGAAATGATATAGATGGCCAGTACCAAACAGATTGTGACTATAAGATCACTTAAAAGGATGGATAATTAAAAACATGGTGTGTGTGTGTATGTGTGTGAGAGAGAGAGAGACTGAGAGACAGAGATAGACAGACAGAGACAAAGACAGAGACCTAGACAGAGAGACAAAGAGACAGAGAGACTATGGTGATATATTATTTGTGCTGAAGTGTGATTTTATTTGTATGTTAATAACTAAAGTTGCCTGGATATCAGAGGTCATAGCCATTAAGCAGAAGTCTGGCAGTGGTAGCACTTGCCCTTAGTCCAATCACGTGGCAGGCAGAGTCTCTGTGTGTTCAAGGACACAGCCAAACATGGTGACATGCGCCTTTAATCTCAGTACCAACCATAGAGACCTGGGGGTCTGTATAGATAGGCAGTGATGAGGAAGTCATGTGGTTGGGTTTAGAGCCAACGAGAAGGCAGAACAGAAAAGCAATAAAAAGACAGGACATAGGAAAAAGGTCTCTCTCTCAGGGGAAGGATGGCAATGACTGTTAAGCTAAAGGCTAGTGCTCTGATCTTGTGGGCTGTTAATTCTGTGTTTGGCTTTGGGTTTCTTATTTAATAAGACCATTTAGAATTCTGTCTACAAGAGACAGAGAGAATGGGTGCTGTCAGCCTAGGCTGTAAACCCAAGGGCCAGGACTCCAGAACAATTTAATCATATGCTAATTCCTGATACAAGTTTCAAAATCCCAATGAAACTTTGAAACACTTGTAGGAACATGTGAAGCTAAGGTGAATTACACAGATTCCAGGGAAAATTATTATTATAGGTATGTCAAAATAAATCCTATCCAGGCAATAGTGGTGCAAACCTTTAATCCCAGTGGCTGAGAGGCATAGGCAGGCAGATCTCTGTGAGTTCCATGCTAGTCTGTTCTACAGATAAAACAGGATATCTTCTAGGATAGCCAAAACTAAAAAGAGGCATCCCGTCTTGAAACAAAAACTAACTAAATAAATAAATCCTAGGCTATGAAGCAATTTGGGAAAGAAAATGTTTGCTGCTCTCAATTATCCAAGAAGATAGGAAAATGTCAGGAAAGTAGAAACTGAGTCTTACTGACTTGGTCCTAATGGCTTGCTCAGCTTGCCTTCTTATAGCACCCAGGACCATCAGCCCAGGGGTGGCACTGCCCACAGTGAACTTGGCCCTCCCACATCAACCATCAAGCAAGAAAATACCATTCAAGGCTTCTCACAGGCCAGTTTGATGGAGGCATTTTCTTAGTTGATGTTTCCTCTTCCAGATGACAATGGCTTGTGTTAAGTTGACTGAAATTCAACCAGCTGTCCTTTTCTGACAAAGTTGTAAGGGGAGGAAAGGAAGATGAGGTAGGGTGAGAGGCTGAGGTTTAGAGGTGTGTGTAGGTAGAGAGGGTGGGGTATGGTTAGGTGCTAATATCAGGTTCATAAATCTGTTCAGCCTAATTTCACTGCTCATTTCAATAATAAACAACAAATCCCAGGAATAAATTCTATAATTTACAGAGAAGTAAGATGGGATCCCAGACTGTGAACAGCTGTTTAGTTCACATGTTCCAACAATCAGGATTCTGTATATGCCTTTTAGAAGAGAGTATTGTATGGATGTGAAAAGCATGAATTAATAATAATAATAATAATAATAACTAATATTATTATATGAATGATATTACTCTTTAGGCAGGAGATGGTCATGATTTCCCAAGTTTTGACTCCATTAAATTCTGTTCACCTTAGAAATCCTAGGTTCAGCATAATATAGTTGGTGGGGGTGATGGAGGGCCCAGAAGGTGGGATGTTTACATGAGTCAGAACATTGTGACCCATCTTAACTGGATCATGATGCACCCAGTATCTTAACAGCCACCTCTTCTGTTTTCTCTTCTATGTACTGTAGGTAACAGGGAGAGAGGCTGAGCAAAGGACGGAAACAGGGGCTTAAGAAGCTGGCCAAGGAACTCAATGTTGCAAAGAAGAATAACCAACACATGGTGTTTACAGATGCATATGAAAATCTTCAGAATAAACACTGATTGAGACTTTGGATATTATTAAAAATCACTGAAAATAATAAAGAATTCAAATGATATTTTTGTTTGTGTTTATTTTCTCCCTTTTTTGAAACTATCTTTCATGGATATTTTGTTGAAAAACATCATATTGTTGAGTCCAAAAAGAGCAAGAGAGCCTACTCATACTTTAATATACTAAAAACATTTCTTCAGTTAATTAAAGTTATGTTTTTAAAGGAATTATTATATTTATAATTCTATTTATATAAATATAATTAAAAGTGAGAAAGCTATTATTGGTGTTAACCTTAATCTTCATAATATGGTGAAAAGTGACTGATTCCTAAAGGGAAGTGTTGGTTCTTTTCATCTTGGAGGCGATGGGAAAGAATTCAGTGAAATTCTTGACAGTTAAAAGGAGCAATATTTGTGGAAGTCAAGAGTGTATGTTGCATTGGGAAATACTGTAAATGTAAATAAATTTTATAAAAGTTTCCCAAGACACAATCTTTCACATACTTTACTTTTGTGATAGATAATCAATGTTCATACAAAAAAATTGTCATTCTAAAGCCTGGGACAGAGTTGAGGAAGCCAAATGAAGACAAATACAGTTCAATCCTGTCTCATGTGTCATTTTTTATCAAATCTTACACTGACTCCTCATCCACTAATATTTTTTTCATTTACAATCTCAGAAATTATGTCAGTCCCATCAGCTCATGCACATCTTACTGTTTTGTTTGTTTGTGTTCCTTTTGGTTTTGAAGCTTCACAGATAACAGCAAGATCAAGAATATTTCTCATATTATCTTTTTTGTGAGATCAGAATCAAGAGAACTAAGATATCTCATCCTTCTCAAATTTGCTTTTCTTTTCATCTTTCCTATGAAGCCAGAGTCCCAGTTTCATGGATTTTCTTTCCATCCCTCTACCATTCTACTGATTTGTCTGTTGAATAAATTAAATGTTTGCTCATGCATACATTTCTGTCTTCAATCAATGTTGTGTAATACATAACAAACAGTAATATGCAATCTACTCTAAATACTGAAAAATAATATAGTTTGGGAGAAAGAAGATTCTGAGAAAGAAGATTCAAAGAACTGGCTGCCTTTGAGAGAAACCGAGTTTGGTTAGAGGACCCACATGTTGTTGCAGAAGCAACTGTAAGTTCAGCTCCACCTGGTACCTTCTTCTGGGCTCCATGGGTACTTAATCTACCTGGTACATTTACCCATACAAAGCCACACAGATTTATACATAATTAAAAATAAAATATATTTTTTCAAAATCAGATTAGCCGGACATGTTGCTGCATGTCTTTAATTCCATTCCAGGTCTTGGGAAACAGGGGCAGGTGGATTTTTGTGATTTGGATGACACTTTAGTCTACATATTGAGTTCCACAATGGCCAGGACTACATAGTGAGACCTTGTCTCAAAACAAAACAAAAAAGAAACAATGAAGCATAGAAATAAACAAAAAATAAGTCAAACTGGTTGATAATATAACAGGCAATAATTTTTATTGAGAATAATTCTATAATTCATTGTATCACAACTAGACAGGAAAACATAACTCATATCTTAAATATGACCTACAAACTTTCTATAACATGTCTTTTAGTAGGTGAGGCTTGATATCCAAGACAGTTTAAGAGCCAGAGAAGGGCACTCAAAGGAAGCAAACCAAATGTCTCATATGATGTTGAAAAAAAAAAAAAAAGGCAATTTTAAGCATCTAAGCTGATTTTTCTCTCATGAAAATAAAGTGGCTTTTCTGTACTCAAAAGCATATTCCAAACTCTTGACTGAGAAGCATGAATGTTCTCTTACTGGTAAACTTTAATACTATTGTACCATGAACATTGTACATTATGATAGCATTGGGTGTTTTGGGTTTTGTCTAAAAGTTAGAGGACAATAGGAAAGTAAGATGAAGCACAGAAACACAGAGTCAAGAACTTGCACAGAGGACTCTCCTCATGCCCATACTTATGCTGTAGTTTGCCAGTGTCTGCCACTTCCCTTTTACAGGAGAAATGTTATCAGTCCCTTAACTTCAAAAACTGAAGAAAACCACCTACAAGGAAAAAGTATAATAAGAAAGCAAAATGAATTTACTCATCTAACGGATTGTTCCCATCTTTTCTAGAACCCTAAGACTGTAGATGGGTTGGTATTAGGATCTGATATCAAGAAAAAATCTGTGTTCATATGGGCATAATGCTTAATCATCTATAAATTATGAACAAATTATGTTTCATGCCACAAATCCATGTTTTAGACTAACAAATCAAACTTAACCATGTATCTAAAGTAGGCCACTAAAACACAAAAGTAAATCTGAAAAACACAAAAATAACAAGTACTTAATGTAGCCACACTAGACTTTAATGTAGCCACACTAGACAGAGGTACAAACAGGGCCAGAGATCTCACCACCCCAAGTCTGTCTTTAGGGTCCTAGGATGATGTTTAGTTGTAAATAGAGGAATAAAAAGCTATTCTGGTTGAGGGTGACTCTCAATCATTATGAACACGGGCCTAGTCTCTCCTGCACAGTGGTCTGATATGTTGTCAAAAGTGTGTGCACTGTTAAATTGGATTCAGGCTGCTCTCTTGGTGGGCCCTGGGATCCATCCTTTTTCTTTACTCATCATGAGGTATCTGAGGAAATGTTTTTAAATGTCTTTTTTATTGATTCCTTGGGAATTCCATATCATGTACCCCAATCCCACTCATCTCTAAGTCCACCTGTATCTGTTTCTCACTCCTGCAGTGTTCTCATGAAAGAAAAGCTAAAAAGATTAAAACTAAGAATAAAAAAACACAATAGTAAAAGAGAGAGGAGAAACACTTCATTCCCCTGTCTTTCTCTACTCTCCTTTACCTCTCCCTTCATCTTAGTAAAACTGGGAGCTTCTGTGTGTCATCCATTATATTCTTTTTTTAAAAACAGCTTTACTTGCAAATGTTCATTGTGTAATGAGTTGCTTGTCATGTCTGAGGCCTCTAGCTTTGGCACATTATCAATACTGGAGCCCCACTAACATTCCTCTCCTTTATCCTGCTGTGGCCAAGTCATGGAGATCCTATAGTGAAGGTTTCACAGAATCAGTCCCTTCCCACACTCCAGCAGTTCAGAGATGGGGTAGTTATGGAATGGAAATTCCAGACCCTGGATATATACCTAGATGGCAATTGTTTTGGTCAGTCCAGGCTCCTAAGACCACTCCTCTAAATTGAGGGGCAAAGCCCATAGTAAGGGGTGAATGAACCTTCCCAAGTACGAAGGCACAGTTCTTCAATTATGGATGGAATCAGCTTTCCCATGCTGTGTTCATTTCCCATGCTGTCTGTCATCCCAGCGATGAGGAGGTTCAGGGTCAGCTCTTCTGCTGGGGGAGTGCAGGGTCAGTGTTGTGGAGGAGCATGTGACTCCAGGCCAGTGAGAGTTGGGCCATGTCAGCAGGACCCTTGAACTTCAACACATGCTTCAACACTTGGTTTACATGGGCCACTAGGGTAACACAGGTAATGGACATCCACCCAGACTCAGCTGCTCTAGGACCACAGACTCAAATGTGGTCAGTAGCAGTAGTTTGGAGCCTGATGACACCATGACCTCAGGTGGTAGTGTAGGCCTCTCAGATCTAGATGGGCCCAGCAGAAGCATTGTCTCTGGATCTCAACCTGGCCCAGTGTGGCAGTTCAGACCCTGGGCAATCAAGTCACACAATGTTAAGAGGATCACTGACGACTTTGGCTATGGCGGGAGCACAGATGTCTAGGGAAATTCTAATTCCTTGAGGATCCTTGTCTCAATAGTCTAAAAGCAAAATGAAAAGATGATAATGTCTCCTAAAAATACCATCATCCTAGTCAAGGTATTTTAAGGATGATTTATAAAATAGAGGTAGTTGACAGCACCCAGATTAGGATAATAGAAAATGTTATAAAATATCCTGGCTCTGCAACTTAATCAAATCCATAAAACACCTCCCACAAATGCTAAATCAAGAAAATCTGGTTTAGGGGCTGAAGAGATGGTCCAATGGCCAAGAGCATCTGCTGTTCTTACAGAGGACCTGAGTTCAAGTCCCAGAATCCACATGATAGCTCATAACCATTTGTAACTGTAACTTCAGGGCATCCAGCACCCCTTCATGTCTCTGTGGGCATCAAGCAATTCTTTAAGCTTTCTTTCAACATCATCATTTTATATAACAGGCTCCTTCCCCCATGACCCTGTAACTATCACTCATAATCTTGTGGGTAACTTTTCATTGATGTAGGCTTCACAGATGGCAAAGACTTGGTTGTACCCTGTTCCTTAAGTACTTCACTTTCAATGAACCTTCATGCTTAAATCTATGTTAAAATCTCTCTTGAGTAAAGTCTGTCCCCTGTGCTGGATTGACCTTAAATTCTTGACCAAGGTAAACTCAAAGAACTGGGTTTGACAGATTTGTGTCTATTTTATATACATAAATATATATGCATTTAAAGATTATTTCATTTCTAATCACATATATGTGTGTGGGTATGTGCATGTGTGTATAGGTGTCTACAGATGTCAGAGGCATAGACTCTCCTGGGAGCTAGAGTTAAGGGCATTATGAGCCATCTGACCCAGGGGCGTTGGGAGCAGAACTCAAGTCCTTTGCAAGAGCAGCAAGCACTCTGAACTGTTGAATCATGTCTGTACATTCTAATTTGTGCATTTTAATGCTAGGTTTCTGGTGTATATCATAATAATGTGGTTCCAGAATTTTTAAAAAAAATCCTTAAATGAAGAAATGACAGTTCAAATTAAGACACTGAAATATTTTTCTTGTTATCAAGTAAATGTTTAGGAACTGATGTATTGTTTTACAAAGCGGCAACTTGTCTCTAAGTTAGTGAAATTTACATGTAAGATACATGAGCTGAATTGATTTCAAAGGTTGTGTCTAGAAGGATAATTTGGGTTTATGATTCTATAATTGTATCACAAAATATTAAGGGAATCTGACCCAACATTATATATGTATGCGTCTAAATGAAATTCTCTCTCTATTTCTTTCTCTTTATTCCCTGATCCACATGTACAGCCAATGTCATGAGAATAGGAAGAGTCAACACAGGGTTCAAAGGCAGCAAGGCAATCTTTCACACAAATGTGCTTATCCTTCAACACTGTTACATTTATAATGTGGGCAGAGGGGCCAGATGAAGAACATAGAGAATCTACTCCAAGAATTGAAACACAAATAATGATAAATATCATGATCAATTTTTTATTTATTTAACACAGAAAAGGGAGAAATTTACCAGCTCACTCATGAGCATTATTTTATTTGATCTGATAGCAAGAAGTTTCATAAATCAATCCCATTGACTACATCACACCCTGTGGTGACCAGCATAAGTAAAATAAATATTCCTGTAGCATCATGAGTTAAAAGTACATCTTTTGTGATGAAAATTTCTTTTACTAATGTATGTAAACCCAAACTCATGTCCAACCACTGCCTTACTAAATGCCTGTTACTGTGCGGCATTCAGAGACTATCAACCACAACAAAGAAATGTTTTTTTCTCCAGAAAGTGTCTCAGGTTTTCCTGTGTCAGAGGATCCCTGTCAAATCCTGAGAACATTTAAGAGCCTTACCCTTCTTTAAATTCCTTTCAGCTTCTCAGAGTTGGGAGAAGGGAATTAGTATAAACCTGTTATTAAAGTTTGAGTGTAATATCTGCTTACCAGTCTACCTGCTATTTCTGGTCTCATTCAGTGGGGCAGTGATTGTTCATTTACTCCTTCACTTGTGGGACAATTATGATCCAAATGCCAATATCATGCTAGGCACATAATTCCCCCCAGGGAAGATGCAGTCTCAGGAGTAGCATTCATCTGGTACTATGAAGGCAGAAGCAGGGAGTGCTAAGTCATCAATTAGGGATCACTACTTAGATGCAACTTAATTTTCTGTGGAAGACCACAATTCAAAATAAACTTTCCTTTCCCTGGTGTGAATGACCTCCAACTTATTTAGCCTTCCTTTTCTGCAATGTACATCTTGTGTCTTTCAGAATCCTTTCTTTTACCCTGTTCTAATTCCAGTCTATGTTTTTGTTGTTGTTGTTTTGTTTGTTTGTTTGTTTGTTTTTAAGGAAGATAAAGTGCCATTATGGTAACAGAGGTCAGGGGCCATATGAATCCACACTGTTTGTGTGTGTGTGTTCGTGTGTGCGTGTGCGTGCATGCGTGCGTGCATGCGTGTGTGTGTGTGTGTGTGTGTGTGTGTGTGTGTGTGTGTGTGTGTGATACATCTCATCTTACCAACCAATGGTGTCCCCTTGGATCTGACCACTGCTATCCAGTGCTTTGAGACATTGTTCTGACATCCATTCTGATGCCAAATGATCCAGCAATCTGCAACTAATGTTGAAAGTCTGTACTGTTCTAGACATGGACCCATAGCCTTTGGGCCCAGCAGTTTTCTCAGGGCTCTACTTTTCAATCCCTAAGGATACAGATAAACTGATACTTATTTTTGTCTATATTTCTGAGAATTCAAAAACTATCAGGACTCTTACATGGCTCATTGTTTTTACTATTGGTTTTTTTTTTGGGGGGGGAGGGTGTACACCTGTGAGGGATTTTTCTTTTTTCTCTAATTTAAGAAAATTTTACACCCATTCTACATATCAGCCACAAGTCCCTCTCCCATCCCCCGTCCCACTCCCCATAGCTTTCCCCCCTTACCTACCCCATCCCCACCTCCAAAAGGATAAGGTTTCCTGTGGGGAGTCAGCAAAGCCTAGTACATTCAGTTGAGGCAGGACCAAGCCCCTCTCTCCTGCATCAAGGACAAGCAAAGTGTCCCCCCATAGGTAATCTATTGGTTACATATTTACTCATTGGCTTAAATTTAATATGAAAATGAAGTAGATGCATCATTAACTCATGCTTCTGTTATAAAATACTAACTGAAGTGAGGGTTACGAACCTGTAGCACATAGGTCAAAGCTGATGTGGTCTTTTTGGGGGGAAAACAGCCATGTATATTCTTTCAAATATGCTATGTGATTCTTCATATCCCATGAAAGGGTCAAAGATGACAGTTCTTACAAAGCCTTGTGTGTTCGTTATATGGTCCTTTACAGAAAGAACTTACATGTTTCACAATGTCATACTCCTTTTATCCGTACATTCTGTTGGATTTTTGAAAGCTCAACATGCAGTAAAAGGTAATCTTCTGCCACAGGAGTCTCATGGCTTTTGGTAAATGCTGTGAGTCTGTGAGTACTACCCTGGGTCTTTGGGATATCTCTCTTTCCCTGGACCCTCAAATGCAGTTTTTGTCCAGTTCCCACCTTGTTCCTCTATAGCAGCATCTACTACACTGCTTTTTGTGTCTGCAGTTTTACCATTTAAAGAGCTCTCCATAAATGGAATTATGCCCCACAGGCCTTTTATGTCTGACTTCTCATAGTTATAAAAGCAAATTTAACAGCTGGTTATATGTCTGATGCTAAAATATTTAGCTGTCTCCCTCTTTATAGATCAAGTTTGCCAAAGAAAGCAGGTGACCTCATTAGTGACTTACTATAAAGAAGCCAAGAAGAAATTACACATGGTTAATGATTTGATTTTGGGTTAGTGAAAGAATGTTCTAACTTAACAAAAACAGGAAAGCATCATGCATGGAATTTTCTCAAGTGGACGACTGCTTTTATATAATTACCATTATTTGACTAAAGATAATGACTACTAAGTAGTCCTGAGTTATCTAGACATGAGATCACAACAAATTGGCAAGCATATAATTCTGGGTTCTACAGGATGGAAAGAAGGCAGAAAGTGGTTATTTGTGATACTACAAGGAAAAAGAAGGTTTTATTGCATTTCTCCTCAATGATTTGAGGGGTATCTAAAAGGAGTTGACAGACAAGAAAAGAGCAATGCAAATCACTTTGCTATACTCTTTTTTCATTAAGAAATTTTCTACTCACTCTACATACCATCGGCAGATCCTCCCTCCTCCCATCTCCCAGTCCTTCCTCCCAAGTCACCCCACATCTACACATCCCTCCAATCAAGGTCTCCCATGGGGAGTCAGAACTGTTTGGGGAACACCCAGGCAGGGGGATCGGGATCCATCCCTGATGCATGGGCAGGCTTTTAGGAATCTGGTGCCTGT
The DNA here is from genome assembly GCF_903995425.1 of Onychomys torridus. NCBI lineage: Eukaryota > Metazoa > Chordata > Mammalia > Rodentia > Cricetidae > Onychomys > Onychomys torridus. Next base: position 16,613,340 of record NC_050445.1, read on the forward strand.
GGTGTGGCCCCTTGCGCAGCCTTGGTGCAGTGGGAAGGGACTTGGACCTGCCTAGGCTCAGTGTGCTGGGCTCTGCTATACTCTTTTATGATTGTGAATTTTTTGTCAGTTAACTGGAGAAAATAATGTCCAGATCATTGGCAAACTTTTATGACTTTTTTTTCCCCTGAGACAGGGTTTCTCTGTGCAGCTTTGCACCTTACCTTGAACTCACTCTGTAGCCCAGGCGGGCCTCAAACTCACAGAGCTCCACCTGCCTCTGCCTCCTGAATGCTGGGATTAAAGGCATGCACTACCACTGCTGGAAGGCAAACTTTTATTTATTGTGTACCTGATAAGGTCTTTTTTTTTTTTTTTTTTTTTTTTTTTTTTTTTTTTTTTTTTTTGCATTGGCAGACAGGGTAAAGATTCATACTTGCCAATACTGGAGGCCAAGAAATCTGGAGAAAAGATTTCCAAACAGCAAATATGTGGAAGAAGTTCAAGTTCTTTCTCTAGACAGGGTGTAGAATCACAGTGTATTGATTCTTTACTACCATCTGATATTTTAGAATAATATGTGTTGAGGTTCTCCAGAGAAACTGAACAAACTTGGTGTCAGAGATATACAAGAGAAGCTCTCCTGTATGGGGATTGTTCCCATGCTGATAAAGTTAACAGTATGCCACCTGCAAACTGGAGGCCCAGGAGAGACAGTGATTACAACTCACTCAGAGTGCTGTGCCTGAGAATGGGAGAAGCAAGATGGTGGGGGCCTGAGGCAGAAGGCATGAAAAGGTGTGGGGAGTGGCCCAGACACTGATTTAAGACCCAGAGTCTGTCCTCAAGATTTCTAGACTCTATGGGCAGGAAGCAGAGATGCTAACCTATAAGAATTTGTCAAAAAATCAATTAAAAGAACACAAAAATATACTTATGCACAAACTATATTCAACAATTACAAGATTATTTTAATTAATGTAACAACTATATTGAATGTGTCTTTAATTCAATTTCTTTAGTATGTCAATGTTTGGCATTTTTCATAACTCACATTAAGTATATTTAACAAAACAATACAAATAAAATAGACTTTGAAGAAAAATGAAAAGTTTTTAAACAAGACCTGTTTTGGTTTGAAATAAAATGGCCCCCAAAGGGAGTGGCACTGTTAGGAGGTGTGGCTTTGTTGAAGTAGATATGGCCATGATGAAAGAAGTGTGTCACTGTGGGGGTGGTCTTTAAGGTCTCTTTTGCTCAAGCCGTGCTCTGTGTGGCAGGCAGTTAACTTCCTTTTGCCTGCAGATCAAGATCTCTCAGATCCGTCTCCAGCACCATCACCATATCTGCCTACATGCCACCATGTTTCCCACCATGATGATAATGAACTAAACCTCTGAAACTGTAAGCAAGCCTGAATTAAATGTTTTTCTTTACAACAATTGCTATGATCATGGTGTCTCTTCACAGCAATAGCAACCCTAACTAAGACAAGGTCTTCCAGATTTAAAGTGGAAATACACAGTTAATATTTCTCTCTTACTTATGAAATTACATGAAGGCAACAAAAATAATAAAGTTAAACACATGTTCCTCCTTTGATGGAAACCAGAGGGTGTAAAAGGAGTAGAGAGCAGAGAACAGCACTGGAACCAGTGAACACTGTGGAGCACAGGCGATTTCTTAATCACAGGAAGGAGAAATATAGTCTAAGTTGGATTCAAAATATAACACAAAAAATTGAAACATTTTCTCATAAACAGTAATAGGAATAATAATGACAACAAGGGTTGGGGATTTGGCTCAGTGGTAGAGCGCTTGCCTAGCAAACGCAAGGCCCTGGGTTCGATCCTCAGCTCAAAAAAAAAAAAAAAAAAAATTGAACAAGGTAAATATCTTGAAGAAATATGGCACAATATCCATAAAGATATAGTGTTTCTTTTCCATTGGTGAAAACCATTTGCCATTAAATTGTAATTAACAAATATTCAATAGAATGTAAATCATGCTTGATACTGGAAACCTAGCCAGCTTCCCAGAACTAATGAGGTCATGGGCCTTAGGAAAGAATCTATTGACACCACTATGTTAGACCAGTATAATTCCTTACTACATTCTAAATTTTATCCTTATACTCACAAATAAGTATAGCTATCACCCAGTCATCAAAGAAGCTTTGTGGTAATATATATAATAGTCAGTTATTTCTATAATGTACTGTTATATACACACAGAGTTTTGCCACTGTTTGTCTCTGCTGCATTTGCTATTATTGTGGAGAAAAATCTAACAAGAGCAACATAAGACCATATGAAAATGCCTGCCATTTAATGAAATTTATTCAGTATCCGTGGTACCTCAGTACCCACAGCATAAATTTTTTTGAGCTAAGGATCGAACTCAGGGCCTTGTGCTTGCTGGTCAAGCACTCTACCACTGAGCTAAATCCCCAACCAATATTTTCTTAATTGTGCCCTATAGGAATGTGTCAACCAAGTATGCCAAATATCTTAACAATGTAGATTTCAGGGAAGGTTTCTGAGCAGTTGGATGTCCCAGCATTCAGGAAGCTGATGCAGGCAGATTTTGAGTTGGGGGCCAGCCTGTTGACTGGCATGAGTTTAAAAAAAAAAAAAAAAAAAAAGTACTTCCAGGCATGATCAGTCATCACGAGGAAGGGATTCAGCTTCTTTCTAAACTCTTACTTCTTATGTACAATGTAGAGATTTCTTACAACACCTCCACCTGTTTTCTCTGGCTCCTTAGAGGGTAACTGTATTAATGAGCAAACACACCAGGCAGCCCTGAGTGTCAGCAACTGCATATATTCTCTTGTATTTTAACAAATCATTACATTGAAAACCCACTTTAATTATTTGCTGGAAATGGTTAGGATTTGCCCACACCGGCCAGTATTTTGTGTATGTGTTTTTGTATGTGTGCACACAAGTTCTCCTTCCTAAGGAGGCAGCTACCCTGCTTTTGAGACATGGTGGCTTCCTAATAAGGCAAAGTTGGCTGAGCAAGGAGGGCCAAGCATCCACTTGACTCTGCCACCACAATGCAGGGATTATAAGCATCAGCATTCTGCTCTCTTTGTGTGAGTAGCTTTGTGCTCATTCTTGAGTGGTAAGCACTTTAGTGACTAATTAATGTTTATTTATTCATTCTCTTATTCATTCTCTCTCTCGTATATAGGTGTGTGTGTGTGTGTGTGAGAGAGAGAGAGAGAGAGACAGAGACAGAGAGAGACAGAGAGAGAGACTGACTGTGACTCCAGCCCAACCTATCTATATTCAGAATGTGTGGATATTATATACCCAACTGTTATAAGATGAAGATTTCTTATATTAATATAAAATATCAATGATATGGAACTGTAAATAAAAAAGTAAAACAAAGTGAAGTAAAACTGAGATCTAGAGCTTAACTATCATGTCCCGAGAAAGATGCCCTGCATTTTTTTCTTTGTACAGTAGATGTCACCAGAAAATTGCAGATGCTAGATAGCAGCCACTCTTGGTCTAAAAATGTTTATGCTCTGTATATTATTTGAGTCTAGCTTAGAAAAAAATCTGACAGGAAAGTCTGCTTTTTTGTGGGCTGTGTCTCATGGGTTCGTTTATCTTATAAATAGCTATATTGAAGGCACTGAGAAGACAATGGCTTTTTATTTATTTTAATTATCCTATTATTTTCTTTCATACCTTGTAATTCTATTATTTAAAAACAAAACAAAAAACCATTACCATCACTAACAAAAAAAATACTTGGTGAGCAAGTACTGGGAAAATCCTACATCCCTCTTTATAGGTTAATCAGATAATTTCTGTAAACATGAGATTGTCAGGTAAAAGCCGTTATTTAAAATGCTTAATTGTACTTTGTTCTAAGTAATCATGTTTTTTATATTAGACAGTGTCAAAGTACTCTTCATACATTATCAGTAATTTCACCATTTGTGTACTTGAATATTACTGTTTAATTGTCAAGTAAGAGCTTCTGGGAGTTGCCTCCCAGCAGGAGTCAGGGAAAGTATATTCAAGGCATCACAACATGCTCCGGATTATGAAGGCTGACTCATTCCAAGTTTAAACTGATGGTTTGGTTCCAAACAACAGCTGAGAAATATATAGCCTTTAGGCAAAGTGAAGTAAGGGCAGGGATGAGGCAATCCTAGCCTACCCACCTTGGCAACTACATGCTTTAAAGAAATCAAAATGGTCGGGAGGCAGAGCCAGGCAGATCTCTGTGAGTTCAAGGCCAGCCTGGGCTACCAAGTGAGTTCCAGGAAAGGCGCAAAGCAACACAGAGAAACACTGTCTCAAAAAACCAAAAAAGAAGAAGAAGAAGAAGAAGAAGAAGAAGAAGAAGAAGAAGAAGAAGAAGAAGAAGAAGAAGAAGAAAGAAAGAAAGAAAGAAAGAAAGAAAGAAAGAAAGAAAGAAAGAAAGAAAGAAAGAAAGAAAGAAAGAAAGAAAGAAAGAAAAGAAAAGAATTCAAAAGGGTAGCCACAACTCCCAGGCCTTGAAGGAACAATTCACCTGTCTTCAAATTAAGAGGGCTACATGGTCCCATGATGGAACTACTTGCAGTTCTTTGCAGATCACAGGAAAAACCCTACTGAGAATGCCTCTGGGATCCATGTAAGAAGTGGTACAAATCCTGATTGGGAACATTATAGGGACTAAACTCCACACAATACTTATTAACATTCTGTTTACCCAGACATAAATGTGTGAGGAAGATTTAGTCTCCAGGTCCTCAGGTTTGGACCCAGCATTAACCGACTCAACCAAAACATCTGTGCAGATCACTCAGTTTATATCCCAGTGATGCTCATGCAGCCATCTCCACACACAGTCATGGAGGTTGAATACACTGGCAGAGTGATATAGATATAATAGGATGAAAGGATAGATTAATGAACCTACTTTTATTTTATTTTATTTTATTTTATTTTATTTTATTTTATTTTATTTTATTTTATTTTGTGGAGCGGAGGATTGAGCCCAGGGCCTTATGCTTGCTAGGCAAGCACTCTACCACTGAGCTAAATCCCCAACCCATGAACCTAATTTTAAAGAACAAGAAATTGTTTAAAATATTTTACATTGGTATAGATTTTAATTTATTGATACAAATTTAAAGTTAATTTTGTTCTACTGTGTGTATATTTCTACTTTGTTTGAGATATTCTGTTTATGGAACTCATTTAACGTGTTAGTTAAGTTTTCTAGATATATATATAGATATATTACAGATAGATAGGTAATCTTCAAATACTTCAAAGACCTACAAAATATGACATTCAAAATGTTTTAAAAAAATTTAGACTTTCTGGACAATGAGACATGTCTGCTCCTGGCAGCACCAATTTACTTCAGAGAGGAGGATGGGCATCAAAGACACTCTATATAGAGTTTATCTTCTTCTTGGAAAAAATAGCCATTTGGGCAAGAAACTATTCTTGCCTGGATTGCTTGATTGACTGGACATGCAGGACCCATAGGAAGGTGACCACTAAACTTTGCTTGACAAATGGTCCTTCACGTTCCTGCTTTGCAGAGAAAACTGCCAGACATTCTACAGGACACAGAAAAAAAAATGACTGAGAGACTCTAGACCTGTGGGCTGAAGACAGATGCCCCAAATTTACAAAGGAACTTTGGATAACTATCCAGGCTGCCAGCTATCTCTGTCTACTCTCGCAACACTCCTTCTCCCATTTCTCAGGTAATATTATATCCTTCTGAGGTCTTTGATGTAGTTAAAGACTACATGGTTATAATTTTCCTTAATTATAATAAAAAATAAGTTAGATATTAAACTTTAGACTCACAAATATAGGATATCTTCTTTAATTTTGCCAAATACAAATAAATTAGATATTATAAATAGACTAGATATTGTAACTATAATTCTTGCTTGATAATTGTTTTGTTATATGTAATTTTGCTATATAAAAGTTAAAACCTTCCTTTTAAAAAAAAAGGGGGGAAAGTGCTATATATATTGCTCTGTATAAATCAAATGCTGACTGGCCAGTAGCCAAACAAAAATATAGGTGGGACAAAAAAAAACCCTAAAAACAAAAAGGCTAAGTAAAGAGACACTGCCAGTCACCACCATGAATACCAACATATAAGATACTGGTAAGCCATGAGGCATGTAACAAGATATAGATTTATAAAAATGGGTTAATTTGAGATATAAAAACTAAACAACAAAAGTCCTGAGCCATTAGGGCAAACAGTTTAAGTAATATAACTCTCTATGTTTACTTGGTTGGGTCTAAACAGCTACGGGACTGGCGGGTGAGAAAGATTTGTCCTGACCGTGGGCCAGACAAGATTGAAAAAGCTCTAGCTACAGTGGAGGGGTGGTGTTTGAGTTTTTCCCATGTATGATTGTTCAAATGATTTCAAGTAAGAACCAGTTCAGCACTAAGTCAGCTACCTGGACCTGTGCAAGTCTTGCCTGCTTGCCTGTCTTTCTTCCTTCTTTCCTTCCATCCTTCCTTCTGTCCTTCACTTCTTCCTTCCTCTCTCCCTCCCTCCCTTCCTCCTAAGTATGAAATACGGTTACTTGGGGAAAACCTCTTGTCAGACCTCAGTTGTCTGAGTTGAGTCTTCACCAAATATTTTTTCATAACACATTTTTAATAATAATGTTCTTAAAATATGTTACAAAGAAAGCTTGGCTCAAAGAATTTATCCTATGTAGAAATTATTAAATTCTAGAAGGAATCAGAACAATCTTCTCTTTCTACTTCCTTCTCTACAATTTTTACCCCAAATAGGCAGTAGTAAGAAGGAGTAAAATTTAGATAGCATGTGCGCAATGTTGCTGCCCAAGGCTGTTTCCTTGTTCCTTACTCTCTGTAGTGCTATAGTTTTCAGACAGCCATTTCCATTTAAAATTTCCTACATGTTGCTATAGATTCCTCATAATTAACTTTCATTGTTGTTCTCTAACACAAAGTCAGTTTATAGACTGTATTGAATTAATCATTTATTCTTGCTAAGTCGTTGTGGTATTGTACTCTAATAAATAACCCTACAATGACTACAAACACTCATTTCTTTAAGTAATCATTGGGAAAGCACTCTTAAATGCCCTGGCTGCTTTAAGGTAGGGAAATTTACATGATTTTTGGAGTACCTAGTAAAAATGATTTCTAAAGTTCTTATCAGTTTTCACATTACCAGCATAGTTGTTTTTTTCTTTGTATTCTTTAAACATCTTTTCAAATTTTTACTGCTAATTAACTTACCAATTACTTACCAGCTCTTTGATTTTTAATTTGTATTTATGTACTGATTTTCCTTATGAATGCTTACATCTTATCTTTTGAATATTATTTTTTTTCCTAAACACATTTTATTAGCTTTCTTCCTCTGACTAGGCATATATATTATTAAGAATGAATAACCTTCTACTTAAAATAATCTGTGTGTCTTTTGTTTTGTGGTATCATTTTTATCCTTTTTATCAAGATTATAAATGAGCCCAAGTTCCTCTAAGGTCTTCTGTTAATTAGTCTGTATAATTCTTCCTGACAGCCAAGCTGTAGGGAACTTCCCTATTTAGTTATTAATCAATGGCTTTGTTGGGAATTTATCTGATGAAAGGATCTTTGATAGCTCTCATTAACTTCGAAATGGTTGCTAGAATTGTACAATTGTTGATTGCCCTTACTGATTTCATTAAGAACAATTAAAAATAAAAAATTTCTTAACTGGAAATAAAAATAGTAAAATTTTAAAGTGCTGCTCAACTCTGTGAAATTAAATAGTTTTTTTTTCCTCTGAGACTTAATATTTAACAGTAAATATTAATGACAGTGCAGAGAATCCATCCTTCCCCAATGTAACAGCACAAAGCATGGCTCTGTGGAGCTTGCCCTTGGTCTCTTTTGTTGTTGTTGTTCATCTTGTGGGACTGAGATTCAAGTTCAGAGCTTTGTACATAGGAGTCAAGTGCTCTAACACTAAGCCATATCTCTAGGCCTTTGACATTAGCATCTAGCTGGTTGTTTAAAATGATAATACTTATTTTCACACAAATTTGCTTTTTATTACAACTTATTGTTTGGAGACATTTGATTTATTAATTTTGTTTGTATAGATAGCTGGTTTTGGAATATGAATGTATGAAGAAAATAATAACACAATTTTTTACTTTGTGTAAGAATTTAATAAAAAGAAATGTCATCAATTTCATAAGTAAGACATTGCCAATGCCCCACTCAGAACTCAGAACTCTGCTTACAGAATGCTTTTGTGTAGATATGGTATCTCTTCCACACCCCCCACCAACATCAGCACCACCAGTTTGAATGTTCACTGATTGGAGTGAACTAAAATGCCTATCTTCACCTATCCTTTCCACCTACTTCAGTTTCTTCTCGGTCTTTTTTAGAACATCTACTGATCGCCAAGGCAAGAGGTAAGAGCACACAGGCACATGTGTAGAAGTCATTTCTCAAGCTTAAAAGTCAATATCCAGAGAGCAAAGCAAGGTAAATGGATCTATGTTAGTACCAGTATATGTGTCATTCCAATTAGAAACTCTGTGTTTTCTGTGTTCTAAATCTTAGACTCCAGGGGCTGGACTTAATGTCATGGTCATCAATTACTCCTGAAGAGCAAAAGAACCTCTAATCCTTCAATTTCAAAAGATCCCCCAACAGAAATCTGATTTGTAGAAAAAAGCTATACGATTTCTATTTGGCTTAATAAATTTTATTAAGGGAAAACCTGAAGGGAAATAAGACATACAGTGTTCTTCTATTCATAAATAACCAAATTTCTTGGTTAATGTGTAACTTGAGGATCTTCTGCTCAAGGCATACTATATTCAGGAGACTTCTGTGAGACAGAGAAAACATTGAAAAGTTGTCTATCACATAAAACTAGGTGTGGGAGTGAGGTAAGCCTATAAACAGAAAAACATATGGAAAGATAAATGAAGAAGTGTTAGCATTTTGAGATCAATTTCAATATAGGTTACACAGGTGACCTTAATAAATGTTATATTCTTTTTTGCCTTTTATTTTTTATTTGTTTTATTTATTCAAAAGCAATTGCATAAAAAAGTGTGTGCATATAGTCAGCTACCAATGTTTTTCAGTATAATTTGTCATAAATAAGCAGATGTAAGATACACATTAACAAATCAGAAACAGCATCTTATCTATTTAGATACTTGGTAATAGATAAAACACAGGAGTTAGTAATTATTTATATTTGTATATTCTGTGTTTATTGAAAAAACACAAAAGTCTTTTACTGGACCATAAGGAATCAAAAGGGATAGTCAACACGAATAGCATTCTAATGCTAGGTATTGTGTTAAGTGAAATGATACATTAGCTTGTTTCATAGCACATATGTAAGTTTGGTGAATAAGGGAAAATTATATCATAGTCATTTACTGATATAGTAAAAAGTAGTGAGTAAATATCCTAAATAGATATGGAAGACAGACACAGTGAATAAAAGATTTATGTTATTTGAAATCATGATATTCTCCAAACATGTCTAGAAAACATGGTCAGGAAGCAAGAGGAGTTTGTGGTGAAAATGTCTGAACCTCACATCCAACAGAGGGCTGATCTCCAAAATATATAATGGACTCAAAAAGCTAGACTTCAAAATACTGAACAATCCAATTAAAAAAAAAAAATGGGCTACAGAGCTTAACAGAGAATTCTCAACAGAAGAATCTCAAATGGCTAAAAAACATTTAAGGAACTGCTCAACATCCTCAGTCATCAGGGAAATGCAAATCAAAACATCTTACACCTGTCAGAATGGCTAAGATCAAAAACACTGAAGACAGCTTATGTTGGAGAGGATGTGGAGCAAGGGGAACACTCCTCTACTGTTGGTGGGAATGCAAACTTGTACAGCCACTTTGAAAATCAGTATGGCAGTTTCTCAGAAAATTGGGAATCAATCTTTCTCAAGACCCAGCTATACCACTGTTGGGCATAGGAATGTTCAATCTTACCACAAGGACACTTGCTCAACTATATTCCTTTATAAAAGATGTTGAAAGATCTACTTCTTTAGTTTTATAACTGAAATCATGAGTAAAGCAAAAACATTGAAAACACAACTTTCCACAACTGGATAGAAACCCTAACTCCTCAGGTCACAGGAAGCAAGATAACAGATGATCCACAGCTGGATAGAGACCCTGACTCCACATATCACAGGGAGCAAGAGCACAGATGATCTGCAGCTAGATAGAAACCTTGACTTCTCTTATCTCAGTGACCAAGGGCACAGATGATCCACATCTTGATAGAGACCTTGACTTCTCCTAGCATTGTGACCAAGAATACAAGGGATCCATGTCTAGAGAAAACTCTAACTCCTGCTTGTGGTGATATTGTGTTCCACCAAATATTGTGCCCCCTAATAAACTCATCTGGGGTCAGAGAACAGAACAGCCACTAGATATAGAGGCCAGAAAATGGTGGCACACAAACCTTTAATCCTAGCACCAGAGGCAGAGATCTGTCTGGATCTCTGTGAGTTCAAAGCCACACTGGAAACAGCCAGGCATGGTAACAAGAGCCTTTATTCCCAGGAAGTGATGACAGAAAGCAGAAAGGTATATAAGGTGTGAAAATCAGAAACTAGAGGAAATAGAGGTGGTTAAGCTTTTAGGCTTTTAAGCAGCAATTCAACTGAGACCCATTTGGATGAGAACACAGAGGCTTCCAGTCTGAGGAAAAAGGATCAGCTGAGGAACTGGAAAGGTGAGGAAGCTGTGGCTTGTTCTGCTTCTCTGATCTTCCAACATTCACCCTAATACCTGGTTCCAGGTTTGTTTTTATTAATAAGACCTGTTAAGATTTGTGCTATACCTTCTATCATATGTATCAAGAGTATAAGGTCAAGTAGATGTAAGAGGTAGCAAATATTTTGCTCCTGTACCATCCCTTGGTCCTGAAATTGTGTCTTTTTTTTTTTAATTTTTGTTCTATGAGTGTGGCTTTTATTTGCCAAGCTCCAGATTCTTGAAAACTGTTTTAACTCCAATATTCTCCTTCCAAAACCACATTGATTTTTTTCTGTCCACTCTCAATGAATTCTTTCAAAATATGGAACTATATACAAACAATAAATAAGCATTTAAAATCCTTCTTTAAAAGTTCAATGGGATTACTCTGTGGATAAGAGCACTTGTGCCAAGCTTGATGGCCTGATTTTGCTGTCTCCTTTGAATGCATATGGTAGAAAGTGAGAACTGACTCCTGGAAGATGTCCTATCACCTCCACAAAAGGGCATTGATACAGGTATGTTCATAATATAAATAAATATAAAATAAAAAATAACCTGGAATTTACACAAAACAGTCATCTGTAATGAATACTCATTTCTTGCTAATTCTCAAATGAAAATTTCTGGACACAGAAGTGTAGTTGGAATAGACATCCCACAGCACAGAAGAAGAATAATCATCTTACTCTAGGTTTTATAAGGAAATTCAAGAAGTTGGAATGCATTTTCACACTCTCCATTACCTGTTTATTAGCTAGAGACAATCAATGTAGTCTTAATGTCTTCTACCTAGAAAGTTGTGGAGAATGTCACAAGAATATATAGTTCCCTTTTGGATTTTCTTCTATTATACTATTTTACAGTTATCAGTAACCTTTGCCTATTCCCCAGCCCTATATTCCTTCCAGTTACTAGGCAAAGTGAAATTTATACCTTCTGTATTTTAAAACAGGAACTTGTCTTACTTTGTTAATGTTTCAAATATGATCTTCCTTTTTAAATTTTGTGTGGTTGCATTAACTTTCCAGGTCATGATCTAGTCCATAATTATAACAGAAATGAGCATTTCTACTGTCGATTATAGTTTGACTCTCTTCTGTCTTACTTTCCATGGATGATTACATTGAAACCAGATTCATTTGAAGTAAGCACTTCACATCTTCCTTGTTTAGTTGTGATGGCTAATTTCATTTGCCGACTTTACTAGATAACAAGATGTTCAAATAGTTAAAATAAATGCAGTGCATAGCTCTTGTTCCTAGTACAGACACAGGGGCCCCAAGCTCTTTCATTCCTGCCTCCCCAGACTTATGCTTCACTCTTCTGCAGGCCCTAATTTCATTCTACCTACCTTTTCTGGTGACCCTGCCTCTTGGTGTACCTCATTGTTTATTTATTTGTTTGTTTGTTTGTTTGTGCTTAAGCTCTCAGCCTTTCATTCTAGTTCATCTCCATTACACTGTGTCAGCAACTGATATGCTTAACCACTTTCTACCAGGAACCCAAGTGGCCACACAAGATGGGACTCAGGTAGGTGATTTTCAATATCCTTCCTGACCCCCATGCCACTCTCTCCAGACTTATTCTTAGTCCTTCAGCCACTGCCCACAGGAGCCACTCCTTCTAACCTACCTTTATTCTTTAGATACTCATTCAGTTGGTGCAGACCCTGATTCCCACCCATTTCTTTCCCACTGTTCCTTTCATCCTTTCCTCCCAGCCTATCTCTATTCATTTGTATCACCCACCTACTCACAGAAGCACTCTATTCTAGTGATCCCAAAGCCATGACAGTTGCCTAGGATCCAGAGTAGTAAATGGCAACCAAAGATTGGAACACCTATCTGATGAAGAAAGACCAGATAGTTACACAAAGATACACCTCAAATATCAAAGCTCCAGATGTCCAGATCCCAACACAAACACATAAACATGAACATTTAAAACAATATTCTTCCCCAGAAGCCAGCAAACCAATTGCTATAGGCCATGAGAAAAAACAATTCAGCTGAAGCACAGAAAAGGACTTAGTAATTATGAATACATTCAAGAACCCTAAAGAGGATATGAATAAGTGCCATAATGAAGACCATGACAAGAAAAACAGTTGAATGAAATAATGAAAGCAGTTCAAGACATGAAGGCATCACACACATGCACACACACACACAAATTGAAACAAGCAAACAAACAACTGGAAATAAAAATTCAGGATGTCAAACAAAGACTGCAGAGGTAATACTTACCCAAAGATTACAAGACAGGAGGAGAAAATTTTAGGTCTTGAAAACAAGATAGTAGAAAGGTATTTTAGTCATTATTCTATTTCTATGAAGAGACACCAAGATAAACTCTTGTAAAAGAAAGCATTTAATTACAGGCTTGCTTACAATTTCGGAGATTTAATCCATTATCATCATTGCAGGAGGCATGTCTGCAGGGAGCATGGTTATAGGCAAACATGGTACTGGAGAAGTAACTAGAGGCTTTATTCTGGTCTGTATACCTAGAGAGTGACACTTGGCCTGGCATGGGCTTTTGAAACCTCAAAGCCCATCCCTAGCAACACACTTCCTTCAACAAGGCGTAACTATTAATGATTTCAAATAGTGCCATTCCCTGATGACTAAGCATTCAAATATATGAGCAAATTGGAGCCATTATTACTCAAACCTCCACAAGAGAAATATGAAAATGCTAAATCTAAAAATTTCCAGGCATAAAACATTGAGGACTTGTACAACACATGAAAAGACTAAACCTACAAATAATATGGATAAAGGAAAGAGAAGATAACCAGGTTAAAGGCACAGAAAATATTCCTTTTAATCACAGAGTAAAATTTCCCTAATCTGAAGAAGGTACAAAGAGCACACAGAACACTAAATAGATAAGACTTGAAAAGAAACTTTGTAGGACTAACAACTATCAAAACAATAACTGTACGGAAAAAATGGAGGATAGAAAAGCTGCAAGAGAAAAAAAGCCAAGAAACATATAAAGGCAGTATCATTAGATAAACAGCAAAATTTTCAGTGGAGACTCTAAAAGACAGGGGGGACTGGATGGATGTTCTACAAACTGTAAGAGATCACAGATACCAGCCCAGATACTTATACAAAAACAAAAACAAAAACAAAAAAAACAAAAAAAAAAACTACAAATCATAGTCAACCAAGGAAGAAAAGCATTCCACATTCTATAATAAAACTGATTTTAAGGAATTTCTATCTACTAATTCACCTTTACAGAAGACACTAGACAGAAAATTTCAGTATAAAAGAATTACCAACACCTAAGACAGCATAAAGAATAAATAATCTCAGAACAGTAAATCAAAAGAAATGGAAAAAAACATACCATTAAAATCAAATGACAGGGCTGAGACCCCAGCCACTTCCTGAGACTCAGAGACCCAGCTTCCATCCTGCCCTGGAACTCCCACCTGGACCAAAGGTGAGAGCCTGGGATCACACCCAGAGAGTAAACAAACAGGAACTTCAGGTGCAAGTATAACCAACAGAATGCAAGAGATGAAAGAGAGGATCTCTGGTGTTGAAGATACATTAGAAGAAATAGATTCATCAGTCAAAGAAAACACTAAAACCAACATGACACAAAATGTCCAAGAAATTTGGGACACCATGAAAAGACCAAATCTGTGAATAATAGAAATAGAAGAAGGAGAAGAATACCAACTCAAATGCACAGAAAATATATTTAACAAGAATATAGAAGAAAACTTTCCCAACTTAAAGAAGGAAATGCCTATGAAGATACAAGAAGCCTATAGAGCACCAAACAGACGAGACCCCAAGAAGAGTCCCCTCGCCACATAATAATTAAACAACTAAACATACAGAATAAAGAAAGAATATTAAGGGCAACAAAGGAAAAATGTCAAGTGAATTATAAAGGCACACCCATCAGAATAGCACCTGATTTCTCAATGGAGACTTTGAAAGCTAGAAGGACCTGGACAGATATAATGCAGACACTAAGAGACCATGGATGCCAGCCTAGACTAATATACCCAGCAAAACTTTCAATCATCATAGATGGAATGAACAAGACAATCCAAGACAAAACCAGATTTAAACAATATTTATCCATAAACCCAGAAAGCACAAGAAGGAAAATGCCAACCAAAGGAAGTCAGATACACCCTTGAAAACATGGGCAATAGATAACACTATAGCAGTAACCCCAAAGAAGAGAAGTACACACACACTACCACCAAAAAATAAAAATAATAACAGGAATGAACAATCACTGGTCATTAATATCCCTTAATATCAATGGACTTAATTCACCTATAAAAAGACGCAGACTAACACAATGGATACGAAAGTAGGACCCATCTTTCTGCTGCATACAATAAACACACCTCAAATTCAAAGATAGACACCTCCTAAGAATAAGAGGCTGGGAAAAGACTTTCCAATAAAATGGTCTTAGGAAGCAAGCTGGTGTAGCCATTCTAATATCCAGCAAAATTGACTTCAAAATAAATCAATCAAAAGAGATGATGAAGGACATTACATACTCATCACAGGAAAGATCCACCAAGATGAAATCTCAATTCTGAACATTTATGACCCAAACACAAGGGCACCAACATATATAAAAGAAACATTACTAAAGCTTAAATCACATATAAAACCCCACACATTAATAGTGGGAGACTTCAACACCCCACTTTCACCTCTGGACAGATCAACCAAATTGAAACTTAACAGAGAAATAATGGACATAACTGATGTTATCACTCAAATGGACTTAATCAATATCTACAGAACATTCCAAACGAACAAAAAAGAATATACCTTCTTCTCAGCACCCCATGGAACCTTCTCTAAAAATAGACCACCTACTTGGCCACAAAGCAATTCTCAACAGATACAAAACAATTGGAATAAACTCCTGTGTTCTATTGGACTACCATGGTTTAAAGTTAGATTTCAACAAAAAAAAAAAAAAAACTACAGAAATCCTACAATCTTATGGAAACTGAATAATGCTCAACTGAATCACCAATGGGTTAAGGAAAAAAAATAAAGTAAGAAATTAAAGACTTCCTAGAGATCAATGAAAATGAATATACCACATACCCAAAGTTATGGGACACTGTGAAAAAAGTGCTAAGAGGAAAATTCATAGCAATAAATGCCCACATAAAGAAGTTGGAGAAATCTCACACTAGTGACTTCACAGCACACCTGAAAGCTCTTGAACAGGAAGAAGCAAGGTCTCCAAGGAGGAACAGATGCCAGGAAATTATCAAATTGAGAGCTGAAATCAATAAAATAGAAATGAAGAGAACAATACAGAGGATTAATGAAACAAAGAGATGGTTCTTTGAGAAGATCAACAAGATAGACAAGCCCTTATCCAAACTAACCAAAAGACAGAGAGAGAGCATCCAAATTAACAAAATCAGAAATGAAAAGGGGGACATAAGAACAGACAAGGAGTAAATCCAGAGAATCATCATGTCATACTTCAAAAACCTCTACTCCACAAAACTGGAAAATCTAAAAGAAATGGATAATTTTCTGGATAGGTACCACATACCTAAGTTACATCAAGACCAGATAAACCATTTAAATAGTCCAATAACCCCTAAGGAAATAGAATCAGTCATTAAAAGTCTCCCAACCAAAAAAAGCCCTGGACCTGATGGTTTCACTGCAGAATTCTACCAGATCTTCAAAGAAGACTTAATACCGATACTCTTTAAATTGTTCCACAAAATAGAAGCAGAAGGTATATTATCAAACTCCTTCTGTGAGGCTACAATTACCCTAATTCCTAAACCAAACAAAGATGCAACAAAGAAAGGTAACTACAGACCGATCTCCCTCAAGAACACTGATGCAACAATACTCAATAAAATACTGGCAAACAGACTCCAAGAACACATCAAAACAATTATCCACCATGATCAAGTAGGCTTCATCCCAGGTATGCAAGGGTGGTTCAACATACAAAAGTCCATCAATGTAATACACCATATAAACAAGCTCAAAGAAGAAAACCACATGATCATCTCACTAGACACAGAAAAGGCATTTGACAAAAATCCAACACCCCTTCATGATAAAGGTGTTGGAGCGATCAGGAATACAGGGAACATACCTAAACATAATAAAGGGAATCTACAGCAAGCCAACAGCCAACATCAAATTAAATGGAGAGAAACTCAAAGCCATACCACTAAAATCAGGGAACAAGACAAGGCTGTTCACTCTCCCCATACTTATTCAATATAGTACTTGAAGTTCTAGCCAGAGCTATAAGATAACATAAGGAGATTAAAGGGATACAAACTGGAAAGGAAGAAGTCAAGCTTTCCCTATTTGCAGATGACATGATAGTATACATGAGTGACCCCAAAAATTCAACCAAGGAACTGATAAAGCTTATAAACACCTTCAGCAACATAGCAGGATACAAGATCAACTCAAAAAAATCAGTAGCCCTCCTATATACAATAGACAAACAGGCTGAGAAGGAAATCAGAGATACATCACCCTTTACAATAGCCACAAATGATATAAAATACCTTGGGGTTACTCTAACTAAGCAAGTGAAGGACCTATATGACAAGAACTTTAAGTCCCTAAAAAAGAAATTGAAGAAGATGTCAGAAAATGGAAAGATCTCCTATGCTCATGGATAGGCTGGATTAACATAGTAAAAATGGCGATCTTACCAAAAGCAATCTACAGATTCAACGCAATTCCCATCAAATTATCAACACAATTCTTCACAGATCTGGAAAGAATAATATTCAACTTCATTTGGAAAAACAAAAAACCCAGGATAGCCAAAAAGAATCCTGTATAATAAAACAACCTCTAGAGGCATCACAATCCCTGATCTCAAGCTCTAATATACAGCTACCATAATAAAAACAACTTGGTACTGGCATAAAAACAAACATGTGGACCAATGGAATCAAACTGAAGACTCTGACATTAAACTGCACAACTATCAACACATAATTTTTGACATTGAAGCCAAAAATGTACAATGGAAAAAAGAAATCATCTTCAACAAATGGTGCTGGCATAACTGGATGTCAATGTGTAGAAGGCTACAAATAGATCCATATCTGTCACCATGCACAATACTTAAGTCCAAGTGGACCAAAGTCCTCAACATAAATCCAGTTACTCTGAACCTGATAGAACAGAAAGTAGGAAGTAGTCTTGAATGCACTGGCATAGGAGATTACTTCCTAATTATAACACCTGTAGCACAGACACTGAGATAAACAATCAATCAATGGGATCTGTTGAAACTGAGAAGCTTTTGTAGAGCAAAGGACACAGTCAAGAAGACAATATGACAGCCTACAGAATGGGACAATGTCTTCACCAACCCCATATCTGACAGAGGGCTGATATCCAGAACATATAAAGAACTCAAGAAATTAGACAAAAATGCCCAATAGTCCAATTAAGAAATGGACTATAGAACTAAATGGAGAATTCTCAACAGAGGAAGTTCAAATGCCTGAAAGGTATTTAAGGAATTGCTCAACATCTCTAATTATCGGGGAAATGCAAATCAAAATGACTCTGAGATACCACCTTACATCTGTCAGAATGGCTAAGATCAAAAACACATACTAGAGCTTATGCTGGGGAGGGTGTAGAGCAAGAGGAACTCTTTTCCACTGCTGGTGGGAATGCAAGCTTGTACAACCACTTTGGAAATCAATATGGTGCTTCCTGAGAAAATTGGGAATCCATCTCCACCAAGACCCAGCTATAGCACTCTTGGACATATTTTCAAGGAATGCTCAATCCTACCACAAGGGCATTTGCTCAGCTATGTTCATATCAGCATTGTTTGTAATAGCCAGAACCTGGAAACAACCTAGACGCCCTTCAACTGAAGAATGGATAAAGAAAATATGGTACATATACACAATGGAGTAACATTCAGCAGAGAAAAACAATGACATCATTTGTTTGCAGGCAAATGGATGGATCTAGAAAAAAACAATCATCCTGAGTGAGGTAACCCAGACTCAGAAGGACAAACATGGTATGTACTCACTCGTAGTAGGATACTAGATGTAAAATAAAGATGACTAGACTGCTACACAACTCCAGGGAGGCTACCTACAAAACTGGACCCTAGGAAAGACAAAGGGATCACCCAATGACAGAGAAATGGGAGAGATCTACATGAACAACTTGGACGACAGTGGGAGTAATGAAGGGCAAGTTTTCAGGGAAAGAAGGCTTAGGGTAGCAGGAGACCCCAGCTGGATCAAGAACAGAAAGCGAGAACAAGGAATAACAGACCATGATAAATGATGACCCCATGAGAACAGGAAGAGGCAGAGTGCTGGAGAGGTCCCCAGAAGTCCACAATGATACATCCTTTGTAGACTGCTGGTAGTGGTCAAGAGAAAGCCTGATCTGACCTAGTCTGGTGATCAGATGGCTAAACACCCTAAAGGTCATGCTGGAACTGTCATCAGATAACTGATGGAAATGGATGCAGACATCCAAGGCCAGGCCCAGGTGGAACTCCAGAAGTCCAGTTGTCGAGAAAGAGGAGGGACTGTAAGAGTGTGAATTGTTGAGACCAAGATGGAAAAGCACAGGGACAAATAGCCAAAGGAATGGAATTACACTAATTATGAACCAAAGGCTGTGGAGCCCCCAACTGGATCAGGTCCTCTGGATAAGTGAGACAATTGAATAGCTTGAACTGTTTGGGAGGCACCCAGGCTGTGGGACCTGGACCTGTCCTTAGTGCATGAGCTGGCTGTTTGGAACCTTGGGCTTACACAGGGACACTTTGCTCAGTCTGGAAGGAGGGGACAGGACCTGCCTGTACTGAATCCACCAGGTTTAAAATAATCCCCAGGGGAGTCTTGGCCCTGGAGGAGATGGGAACAGAGCAGAGGGGCTGGGGGGAAGGTGGGGGTGTGGACGGGAGGGGGAAGGACAGGGGAACCCATGGCTGATGTGTAAAATTAAAACACAAATATAATAAATAAAAAAATAGAGATTTAAAAAAATCAAGTGGCAGTAATCAAAAAACACTTCTCATTGATAACTTTCAACATTAATGGTCTCAATTCTCTAACAAAGAGACACAGAATAACATATTGTATTAGAACACAGGATCCATCTTTCTACTGTTTCCAAGTACCATACTTCACCATCAAGGAGAGGTGTTATCTCAGGTCACAAGGACAGAAAAATGTATTTAAAGCAAATATATCCAAGTGACAAGCTGGTATGCTTATCTGATAAAACAGACTTTAAAACAAAACTAATCAGAAGAGACCGGGAGGACAGTACATCCTTATCAAAGGAAAAATCAACTAGGAGGTCATTGTAATTCTAAACATTTATGCATCCAAGTTAATAAAAGAAACACACACAAGAAGACAAGCACTACTGTAACCAAAATCACATTGGGCCTCACACAGTGATGGTGGGTGATTCCAATATCCCATTTTCATCAATAGACAGGTCATCCATACAAAAATTAACAAAAATTGCTGTTGTTAAATAGTGCCATAAATCAGATGGACCTAGGAGCACCTATAGAACATCCTACCCAATCATAAAAAATATATTTTCTTATCATCATTTCATGGTACTTTCTCCAAAATTGTCTAAAATTAATTATTAACAGATATCCTATCTGACCACCAGGGATTAAAGCTGGGTATTAGAAACAACAGAAAGATTATAAACTCATGGAAACAGAGCTACTCACTACTGAATGAAAAATGAATCAAGACAGAAATAAAGAAAGAAATGAAAATTTTTTATAATTGAATTAAAATGGAAGCACAGCATACCCAAATCTATGGGACACAATAAAGGCAGTTATAAGAGGCAAGTTCATAGCATTAAGTGACTATGTCAAAGAACTGGAGTGACCTCCTATTAGTAACTTAACAACACATCTTAAAACTCAGAAAAGCAAGAAAAACTCATGTCCAAAAGGAGTTATTCTAAATGGAATAATAGTTTACGATGATCCAAATATATGTAATTATATAACATATTCAAGTTATCCCTAATGACTGACATGTTTCCATCTGGAAATAGCTGTATATTAATAGTCACAGAACTAGAGGAAATCATAAATTATTGTATTCCCAAATGTACTAGTGATGACAACAAGGAGGTAAGTGAAACAAGCAGTACAATGGGCTTCAGCTCATGCTTAGCTTTGTGCAGGATGGAAGTTAATGCCCTGCTAATAACACATTCCAAATGCTTTACATGATGATCACAAAGGGGTAAATAATAGTCCAAGTAAGGAGTCAGCTGCTCAGGTTAGGAGTCAGGGAACTAAATACAGCCCAAGATTATTTTGTCTCTGTACCTGCAGCACCACAGCCCTCCAAAATCATGACATTCCAATCAGGTACTCTGTCTTCAGAATCTTCAACATCAAGTTGCCTTTTCAAGGAACTTAAGTTCACACTAGTCAAACATCATTTGTAGGGATATATGTGAAAGTGTTTCTGTAGATTTTGGTTTGAATTGGTGGGCTGGGCAATCTGATAGTTCTTTCCTATGTGGGAGAACATTTAAGTAGAACAAAAAAGTCAAACAAGGGTTGAGTTCATTCTCTGAAATATTAATGTTGGAATTGATGCAACATGCTCAACTCTACTGGCCATCAGACCCTGATTGGAAGTTTCCTACACATCAATTCTTAGTCTTCTGAAACAACACTACTGATTTCCTGGGTCTTTATATTAAATGGATTCTCATCCTTTATTTTTATGTGAGTTGCTACATTATGATAAATCTTTTTATATGTTGTTCCATTTCTTTAGGGAAGTTTGATGTGCTAGTTAGATTTTTTTTCATCAATTTGACACAACCTAGAATAGTCTGAGAAGAAGGAACCTCAATTGAAAAAATGTCTCCATCAGAGTAGCCTCCAGGCAAGTTTGTGGAAGCATTTTCTTGATTAATGACTTATATGGGAAGACTCAGACACTGCAGCCAGCAGCACCCCCAAGCATGTGGCCCTGGGTTGTACAAGAAGTAGGCCTAGGTAAGAATAGAGAGGAAGTCAGTAAGCATATTTCTCAATGGCTTCTGATTGAGCTCCTCTTATTGTTTCCCTCAATAATGGGCTGTAAGCTTTAGAGCAAACAACAACAAAAAATAAAAGTAAATAAAAGAAAATTAAAAAATCTATTTCTTCCCCAAAGCTGGTTTTGATTATTGTTTATCACAGCATCAAAAAGCAAATTAGAAGACCTGCTTCTGGTTCATAAAATAACAGCTTTCTTTTTTTCATCTTACCTGTCATTGAAACAATTTCTGCTGATCTTTTAGATCCTAGCTTTCATACAATGTCTATTAATTTACCTTTAACCACATATGGTGGATTTTACATGTGAACTGACATAGAGAAGACAGCATTAGCCTAAGTCTCCAAAGAATTCTCTGAAAAATAAATTTATGTTTCTACATAGGACTTTTCTCCTGATGACTTTTCTTGGTTTTGATATACAACAAAGCAAAGAAAATCAGATCGATATTAGTCTCTTATTTCCAAAGACAACTGAGAAAAATCTCCATCAACTAGCTTTATAGGTAGATTCTGGTCATCCCCAGGAGTTCTTCAGATCAGTCCATGTTTCTTGCCACCTCGTAATGACAGCACCAGAGCCTCCACTACCTGTCTGCTTCATTAAAACGCTATTAATTGCCTAGGTTATATACTGGAAATTTTAACTCTGCTGCTTTATCATTTCTATTTAACTAGAAGCAGGGATGGAAATCAATCTTGTGATTTTTATAGTGAAAAGAACATAAAATAATGTTCTTTACTAAATCCATTCTTCCTACACCAGGGTCACCACAGGTGTGTACATAACTCAACACTGTTGTTTATCTTAATTCATTTATGTTTCTTCACAAATTGCTGATCACTCAGCAACTCAGAACATCTTTGAGTCTCTCCCTACACCATCGCCTTGAAGTGACTTCTGTCAGGTCGACAATCATTCCATGTAGTCTGCTGGGATTTCAGATAATTCAAAATTTCTGTTTCAATTGGAGAAATATTTTATCTTGTTAGTAGTAAATGTTTAGGATATAAAATTCTTTCAGAAGCAACTCACTTGAAAATTAAAATAATATCCAATAACTTTAAGTTGGTACTCTCTTGATAAATTTGTCACTTACTATATTGAATTAGAAAACTATTTGTTTTCACATTGCAGTTATAGATGGTTATATATCTTTATTATAATTACATATGATCATATGCATTTCATTCATATCTTTCATCTGATTCCAGTGAAATCTGTACCCTGAAACATCAAATATTTTATAAAACAGCATAAATTTATCTGACTGCAGCTGTCTCCTATTGATGCCTCATTGGTGAAAAGGTGACTTTCTAAAGTTGGCTGCCAAGTATCCCACTTATTTCATTCCTGGCTCAGATGGATAGATAACAAGGGTGGTGGGGTTCAGGAGGAGACAAGAAGTAATCATTAGTTATCCAGGGCTCTTTTCACAT
Source organism: Onychomys torridus (assembly GCF_903995425.1). Lineage (NCBI taxonomy): Eukaryota > Metazoa > Chordata > Mammalia > Rodentia > Cricetidae > Onychomys > Onychomys torridus. The sequence continues at coordinate 16,636,657 of NC_050445.1, forward strand.
TAGAGATAAAAGATTTTCAATAGAACATTCAGGACAGAAATCAAGGTTTGCACATATGCTTAAGTAACACTGTACTTGCCATCCCAAGTCACAGGTGTGCTAAAGCAGCTTTGCATTCCCTGTCCTAAGAGACAGGTAAACTTAAGTAGCATGAATTTGCTTCCACCCTTTAGGTTTGGGTCCTACAACCCTGACTAGGGTCAGCAATCGCATGAAAAAAGGCCAAACACACATTACAATAAATCTGGGATCAGGTGGGAATTTTCTTTTTTTAAAAAATAATTTTTATTAATAGATTTTTCTCTTCATTTTACATACCAACTGCAGATTCCCCTGTCCTCCCTCTTCCTGCTCCCCAGCCTTCCCCCAACCCACCCCCATTCCCACCTTCTCCAAGGCAAGGTCTCCTATGGGGAGTCAGCAGAGCCTGGGACGTGCAGTTGAGGCAGGTCCAAGCCAGTCCTTCCTGCATCAAGGCTGCACAAAGTGTCTCACCACAGGCACTAGGTTCCAAAAAGCCAGCTCAAGCACTAGGGATGGGTCCCGATCCCACTGACTATGGGCCCCCTAAACAGTTCAAGCTAAACAACTGTCTCACTTACCGAGAGGGTCTAGTCCAGTACCATGGGGGTTCCTCAGCTATTGGTCCACAGTTCATGTGTTGCCACTAGTTTGGCTAGTTGTCGCTGTACTTTTTCCAGTCATGGTCTCCATATCTCTTGCTCATATAATCCCTCCTCTCTCTCATGGATTGAACTCCTGGAGCTCTGCCAGAGACCCAGCCATAGATCTCTGCATCTGCTTCCATAGGTCACTGGATGAGGGTTCTATGACAGTTGGGTTATTCAGCCATCCGATCACCAGTGTATGCCAGCTCTTCTACTACCAACCTGGAACCTCAGCATGTTTACTAGGTATAGTACAGTAGGAAGTTTATCTAGTCATGATAGAAGTTCAGTTTCAGGCTCTAATTATCTAGGAGAAGGAAGCATGATTGCTAGTCTTTGCACACACTGGTCCCTTGTTCATAAACATTCATGCTGAGACTCCAGAGGAAAGCTTTGCTATCCCCCTTAATACTGACCAACATGGGAAGATGTTTTTGTTAATGTCTCATGGGACCAAGGTCTTGATGTTCTCAACATGGCTGTGCCCATGTCAACAATATACATTCACTCAGAATGTCACCTACTCAGAGCTTTCTCCACTCTCTAGACTGCAGCATTCACTGTCCCAAGTCACCAGTGTGTTCATATAACATTGCATTTGCTGTTCAAAGTACATAGCTATTTTTGAAATATAAATATATGTGAAGCATAAGCGTTAACATATGTTTTATAAAAGGCACAAGGACCACTGCAGAAAAGAATAATAGGAGCATTCCATTTGATCTGTGTTATAGGTGGAGAGGGAAGTCCAAAGAGGAGGATTTCCCATGTACTTTGCCAGTCTTCTTTTTGTGGACAATGTCCTTTATTATAGGCCAGCCTGCTCTGACCTTTGACATTTACTTTCCTAATGGAACATTTCTCACAGCAATGGGACACAATATTTGTTGTTTTGCTTGGTTATAAGGAAGTTTATGACTTTTTGTCCTGTTCTGGATGAAGCTTACTGAATGATAGGCATTTCCTGAACTGAATGCTAACATGGATATTTAATGACAGTTTGATTTTAGAATGCATATTAAGTTTTTCTACTAAATTATTTTAACCCCATTTTAAATCTATACTAATAAAACCAAGTTTTACATTAAATATAAAAAACTTATTGTAGCAAACATTAGTGTGTGTTATAGCTGGGCAGGTGACTCATTTCCTCCCCTCCTTTACTGTAGTTAGAAATTAGGTGCACTTGCTCATGCCTCCTGAAGATTTACACCTTCAATTTTTCAGAGGTCCTAGTTCAAGAAAGGATCCCCATGCAGTTTTCATACTTATCTCTAAATGATGAAGGCTAATTTCTTCCATGAATTATTGAATGTCTCCCTAGTTAGATATTTAGTGAGAGCAAATTAAACCTTCTTGAAATCGGATTTCCATTTGCTGTGAAGATGGCAACTGTCCTGTTCATCCCACAGATTTGTACTGGTTGTCAGAAAAGACACTGCAAAAGCCATTTATACATGCTGGGGAACTGACAAATTTCATAATTGTTACTATTATAGCTGTTTACATGTATAATTTTATAAAAAAAAAATCACTACTTATTTACTCAAAATGAAAACTGTACAAACTAAGATTTATTAGCTGAATATAAATGACCTCAACTTCAACCCAGTTTCTATTGACAGCACAGTAGGGATGAGCACTAGTGAGGAAGAAATATACTCAATGTCAAAACAGAGGCATTCTGGGAACTGAGTGGCCAGTGTTCCAGACAGCACCGTAAGCCCGTAAGCAGGTCACACTGTTCTATTTCCTGTTACAGACATTTAAATTGGTTCTTGAGAACACGGAGCATCAAACTTGCATTTGAAAGTGTCATTGCTATTCTAAAGGAAGCTCATGCACCCATAAATCATTTCACCTCCCTAATTTTCTACCTCCACTCTAGAGAAGACACTGTCAGATGAGTTCTAAGTGAGGTAAATAGATTTTAAAATTCCCTTTTTAAAACTTTATGGGTCTGTTAGGTGATGTTAAGTTTTCAAGATTTTTTAGTTTAAAAATTATTCCACATGAAAAATGCCTTAAAAAAATCAACTTTGTAACTCTGAATATGTGTACTTATTGGTAGAAGCAAGTAGTTGAGGCTAAAAGGCACCTATATGCTTAATATTTAATAATATTCACTCTATTCTTTTTAACTGACTTACATTTTTAGATCACTTACTGTTTTTCTCCTTAAGAAGGAAGAGACATGAGAGAATATAGAGTGGACTTGGAATTAATTGAGCTTTGGTATTTGTGGGAGTCCACAGTGACTCCAGCTTCTGGCTTGATTCCATCTTGACTTAAGGTCAGAGATTTCAAGCTTGTTATTGCTCCTCGAGGCTGAATAACAGGATATTTGGCCAAAGGCATGGTTATGAGATGTTTTGAGAACTAAGGAGGTGTTTACGCTTGTTTGTTCCTTGAACCATTGTGAAGGAAGTCTTTTGATCCCCCTTGTTTGGGGTATAAAAAGGCTATGGAAATAAATTCAAGATTGCTGCGATATTTACCAAGAGCCCTCCCGATTCTATCTGCTGTCTCTTGTTTCTTTCTTAATTCTCACTCCACTATTCAGGTAATGTTCGAAGGTCTGCTGGTCCTGACAGGTATTCATAGAGCTCAGGTATCACAATGTAAAACAGAGAGGCTCACAAAGGGAGGAGTACTGGAGATATTTAACTGACGTTGTTAAAACAAGCTAGAGATGGACAGTGAAGCAGTAAGTGAATACATTTTTCAGGAAGTGTTACACGAGTGGCAAGGGGAGTTTAGCAGAGAACTAGATTCTATTCTGAACACAGCATAAATAACTGGGGGCTTATAGCCAGGCAGTAGGCTTGCAGATAGAAGGAGGAGATATGAGGGGATAGGGAGACACTAACTAAAGTGCAGAGTCCGCAGGTGAGAAATAAGGAAATAAATCACACATTGAAGGTGGTAGATTCTTACTAATAAGATTTCCCGGGATTCGTTCTAAAGTAGAGCAACTGAAGATCCACAGATCAAGTCTTAGATGAGAGGTAGGTTCATAGGAACATGGTAAAAGTTACACTCAAAGAAGTTACCTTGTCAATAAAACCAACTACAGACTTGTGCCGTGCTCGCAATTGTTATTGGAAGAAGTATACATGTGAGATGTGTATCCATGTGACAGGTAAGATGATTGAACATTATTTGGGTCATCTTCTTTACTATCAATGTATGGCATAGCTATCTTCCCTGTTGTTCCCTTTCTCCTGGCTTCAACTGGGTCCTTAAACGATTAGGACGAATTTCCAATGGGATTGCTAGCACCTTCCCACGCCTGCTCCTGCTTCCTCCTTCTTCTGTCCCCTCCCCCTTGTCTTCCTCCTCCCTCAGTCACCCTCATCTTCCTTCCTTATTAACTGTCTTTTCTTCCTACTTCTCCTCTTTCTATTCTTCTCTAGCTTTCTTTAGTCTTATAGCTTCAAAATTTGAATGTAAGAAAACTGATAATTTTGACACCCTTAATTTCTAGAATTTTTAAAAAGTCATAGTTCTGAGTATTCTCATTTACTGCAGTCAGAAGGCTGTTGCTGTTTCTTTTTTCATTAAAAATTCTTGAAAGTTTATTTTATTATGTGAATAGGTAGAATTTTTTCCTAATGTATAATAAAGGCAATGGAATACTGGCAGAATTGCAGACTTGTGGTCCCAATTTTTAAATTAGACCAAATATTCATAAGTTTGCAATGAGTGCACATTTTACATTCAGTTTTTATTTCTTTCTTCATTTATCCCTCTGCTTCTTGAGACTCCTTCACATTCTCCCTTTGGCCTTTTTTCCTTCCTAATAAGCATTTCCCACATTTGAAGAGGCTTTGAAAGGGGGATTTAAACCCATTTTCCCCAAAGTACAGTGAATAGATTTTTTTCATTTTCTTGTGGGTTTATCTCTTGTTTACAGGTTTATAGGGAATAAGACTATCACACATTTCAATCCTCTTCATGCAGTTTCCTAGACAACCAGCAGTAATTTTTCTCTGAGTTAGTAATGGTGAATGGTATGATTAAGTAGAAGCGTGGTTCAGGAGAAACCAGTTTCTGGGTTCTTGAATTTATTGATTATGGTGTTCAAATGACTAAATTTTTTAATATGCATGCAAATATTAATCTCACAATAAATTGCTTTCTGACATTTTACTGAATTACAGAAAATGAATCTACACGATACAATTTTCTAAGTAAAGAAAATCTAAAGAGGTGAAGGACTTCAGGTTTTCAGAGAAGCACATTCATTTATCATATCTTTATTTACTACAGAAAGGCAAGTCTTCAAATCTGTGTTCAGCATTTGCTTGTTCTGGTAAGCTTCCAAAAGGTCAATCTCCTCCCGTTTGAGAAGTCTGGCTCATGCCATAGAGCCATTATTTTATCTGCTGTTTCCAGGGTTCTCATTTTGTCACTTGTCGAGTCCTAGAAAATTTATATTGCCTTAATGATGAGTTATTTCATTATTATCACATACTTAAAGTTTCTACTGCATTCAGATTTTTTATTTCTTCTTGTGTCATTTAATAAAACATATTAATGACCAATATATGATGAATCCATCTCTCAGGAAAGTGACAGAAAATGTTTATACTTTCTGGAAAGCTGATTGTTTTAGTGGGATTGCCCTTTCCTTTTACACTACCATTGTGTTGAAAGATTTTGGTTAAGGGATGTCCGTTTCATCACAAATACTCAGGATTCAGCCCAATTGTTCTTTACTCTATTCAGCAACATTAATTTCCAACTAAACATCCTGGCTCTAACCTGACACAGCTGAGAACTCCAAGAGACAAATGAGAACAGTGTGTTGCTTCTGTCTTAGTGTTTGCTCTGCTCTCACTGCTGAGCATTAACATGCAGCAAACATTGTCATGCTTCCATTATTTCAGAAAACAAATGAATTCGCTTGTCTTCTTATCCTCTTGTTTTTGATACTCTTCATTCTAGGTAGCATTGATTTCGCTTAAAGCAAATAGAGACTAGCTCACAGATTCTTTGTATATTCTGGCACAACCAGAAATTAAGTCACTGGCTAGTTTACCTCTTTTATTCCTTTTAATTGAGCGGACATTGTCCAGCAGAAGAGTGACTATAAACACAGGTCTGAAGGCAGTAGTCAATTTAAAAGGCAGCCAGTGGTGTTACTATAAACATAAACAAGCAAATGAACAAATGACATAAGATCTTTCAAATGTCCAAAATGATCTTTCAACAAATCACATGCTCATGAAAGAGGGAATGGGCATTGAGAATTTCATAGTGTGTAATTGATACATACACATGTATATCCACAAAACAAAGAGCTCTTGGAGTGCTTAGTTAGTCCCCAAACTACCAAATACCTTCTCCCTGAAGGTTTTTTACAATTACCTAGATCATCTTTTAGGAAGAAGGCATATACTGGTGTTTTTGTTAGCCTATAGATTCATTTCAGATTGTTGACAAGTACAAACACATATGTAGATTATTATTAAATCTAGAAAAAATGAGTTTTAGTATCTAAAGAAATGGATTATACTTACTTCTAAAATGTCACTGAAGACATGAAAAGAAAAGAAGAAATAAAAATAAAAACAAGAAATCATGTTTTGACTAGTGTCTGCAAGTGATTTTCAAACCAACTGCATAGGAGAATCACCTGGAAACAACGAAACAAATTCTTAGCCGGGTTTCAGTATTTATGGCAGGTCCAGAAATTTGGATATTTTATCTCCCTTGGAGTACAATGGATTCAGCATCATAGAACAAGCAGTTTTCAATTCTAGTGTATTTTTTTAATATCTAGATAATTTTCTTAACAATTTGGTCCAGGGATCAAATCCAATGTTCAGTCAACTGTGGTATCCAGATTTAGAGTTTAAAAAGTAAGCCCCCAGGAGGGAGCCTCAGTTCTCTGAATAACACTTTATTCAAAGCCATGGGCTTTGCATCTACGATGCAGATGAAGATATAGCAGCAGTAAACCCAGACCTCTGTTATGAAAAGCAGTGTTTTCACTCACAGTTCTCTCTGTACTTCCTCATCAGCTGTCTAGACATTTTGCTCTTTAGCATTCAGCTTTTGAAATTCATTGATTCTTCCAAGTTCCTGCTTTCAAGATCCCTTGTTCCCCACAGCAATTGCCTTAGTAATTATGTGAGAGTTTAAAAAATACTTAATATTTTTATCTGTGTCATCAATGATGCTCAAACTTCTTGGAAATGCCTAACTCTCACTAGATGATTTACTTTGACTGCTTACCTCAATTTCTTATAACCATATACCTCCAAATCTCCAAGACTAATAGGTAAAGCATAGGACATCATTCTAATATTCAGTGGAAGATTCTATTTCAAAGAGAGATACATTGTACCATGGACTCACAGATGTTTTGTTCATCTGTAAATTTAATTTATTCATAGCATAACTTCTTGGTAATTAGCATGAATAATTCAGAGGACTCTATGTTCTGTCTCATTACCACAAAGATGCTCACATGAAGTCATCTCAATGTCCTAAGCTATTAGAGAGGAATAAAAACAGATAATCCAAAATCACTTATGTTCATGTTTAGAATATATTTTTGTTATTTTCTTGGGAATTACTGTGGCTGATGTTCTAGGAATTCCAAATACTTCATATAAAAGATTGAAGGCACATCTTCAATCATGGTTGTGTAGAATTCAGCCTTTTGTTTAGCTTGTCTATATACTCCCCATATGGCCTGCTTTTCCAAGTCCTCCTCTGGTATAAGAGCAAACTATTTATTGGGGAAAAAGAAAGAAAGGAAGGAAGAAAGGAAGGGAGGGAGGGAGGGAGGGAGGGAGGGAGGGAGGGAGGAAGGGAGGGAGAGAGAGAGAGAAAGAGAGAGAGAGAGAAAGAAAGAAAGAAAGAAAGAAAGAAAGAAAGAAAGAAAGAAGAAAAAAGAAAGATACATAAAATATTTGATACCTGTGGTGTGCTAGGAGTTTGAATCTACATCTCCCTCCCTTCTTAAGTAAAATGTGGTGTTATCTTATGTCTGCCTATGCCATATAAAGACTATTTTGCTTATGTTAATAAGATAACCCAGCAAATTAGGCTGTAGTATACTTATGTTCTCCACTTCTCCAAAGCATTATAGATAGCATTAACAGGTTTTTATTTTCCCACCACACATAGTTATCAATCTATAGTGAGATTTTTTTTTTCAGAAAAGAGAGCATCTAAGAACTGGGCAACAGGTTTAATGAGTGTAAATGCTCATATTTGGAAAATAAACTGGAAATTTCTGAAGCCCGTATTAGAATTAAATGTCATATTTTCTATTAGAAGTGCACAAATATTGTCAAGGATATATAAACATGGTGAGAGTTCACTGTTGCACTCTTCTCTTTCTTCATGTTGGTGACACACTCCTTAACACTGATGACTTTCCAATAATGTTCAGATCAGCATGTTCGACGTGACTGTCATTGTGGACCTGGATGGTTGCTTCTCTGGTGCTGACTCTCCTTCCACCACCCACCACCATTAAACAGAGACTCAGGGAGTGTGGGAAGAAGACAATTAGCCAGTTTCATATTCTTTTTCTGGCTATGATTGTTTCAGATACAGGTATTTGACACAAGTTATTCCACCTGAAATTTGAGATCAGTTGGTGTGATGACATGCAGAAGCATGAATTATCCTAGCTGCAGCTGGCAGCCACCTTGTGCCAAAGAGATGTCTTTGAGATGAAGCTGGCTTTCATGAATAATTTGTTCTGGAATCTCTCTCTCTCTCTCTCTCTCTCTCTCTCTCTCTCTCTCTCTCTCTCTCTCTCTCTCTCTCTCTGTGTGTGTGTGTATGTGTGTGCGTGTGTGTGTGAGTGTGTGTGTGTGTGTGTGTGTGTATGTGGCTATGTATTATGCAACAGAATGATGCCTATAACAGTCACAATTATTTGTGGCTGACATGTTTAGTTGCCAATAGAACAAAAAATATATTGCTTATTCCCATAAATGTCAGAAAAAGAACAGTAATAACTAAAACCCCGGATGCAATCTGAGGGATTTACATCTGTCACATAATATGCTTGAACCACACCTTCCTTCCACATGAAATGAGAAATGCAGGAAGGTTGCACAGACATGGGGGTTTCTGGGGAAAGTGGAAATGTTACAGAAAAGTGGGAGCTTTCTCCAAAGACATTTTTCAGATAATCTGCTCTACCCTTTCCATGTCATGTACTCAGTGAGTTTGACTGAGTTAGTCATGACGTGAGCATTCTCACATTCTGACTTCTCTGTCTCCATTGTGATATTCTGTCTACAGAAAAAAACATGCAGATGCTGGAGTGAGGAGTGAACAGTGTCCTCTCTCTTGTCCTCCTCAGTTACATTCATTGTCTCCTTGAACTTTCTCAGAGTTCTTGTTGTAGTCAGGCTTGACCATGTGACTTGCTGAGGTAAATGTGAGTAGATGTGATGGAACAGTAAGATGTGGCTGTGAGGGCCATGAACTAGCTACTTTTCTCTTACTGTGATAAAATACCTGCCCTAATCAGAATTTACTCCTAATAATAGCTGAATACTGACATAGGAAGTCTGAAAGCTATTGTGTTAGCATGGTCAGTAAAGCTAACATCCAACAACAGTAAAGCCATAGCTTCACAGGGCAAAGTGCATTGAGGCACACTTATACATTTTGTGCTGCTGAATTTTGTCAAGGTTGATGCAGAGAGAAAAAATTTCTTCCCCTTTCATACTGAAAATTTTCTTCAGATTTATTACTAAGAACAAAAGAAAATCTAACAATAATTTTATGTTTGTGACTGAAGAGGGCACTATTTGCTATCTCACTTGTCAATTACTAATCTTTTCCATTCTGTGACTCAGTTTTCTCATCAGTTAATTGGGTATAATATAAGATATTCTCCTAGTGGTGCAGTGGCTGTAAAATGGGACATGAAGATATCCAAATGTTGTCTGAGACATCATAAAGAAGAGTTCATTGTTACTAATTCTGATATCTCTGCTGTGAAAAGACATATTGGAGATTGGCAGTGAAAGAACAGAGTAAAGTAGGTTTAGTTTCAACATCTATAATTTCATTTCCCTTTAAGATACACAGACAGGATTTAAGAAGGCATCCAGTAGGTGATTGGCAATAAAAAGCCTAAGACCTAGAAGGATCAATAGGTTCTATATTCCATGAAAACTGATGTGAGTGGTTGTAGCTTGTTAGCTTCTTTACAGCTCCCACCAAGCCCCAGCAGTCCAGCAGTCCACTTATAAAATAAACACACAGATGCTTATATTATTTAAACTGTTTGTTCTAATGGCTCAGGCTTTTTGCTAGTTGTTCTTATATCTTAAATTAACCCATTTCTTTTTTCTCCTTTTTTATTTATTATATTTGTGTTTTAATTTTACACATCAGCCATAGGTTCCCCTGTCCTCCCCGCTCCTGCCCCCACACCCACCTTCCCCCCAGCCCCTCCCCTCCATTCCCATCCCCTCCAGGGCCAAGACTCCCCTGGGGATTCAATTCAACCTGGTAGATTCAGTACAGGCAGGTCCAGTCTCCTCCTTCCAGGCGGAGCAAAGTGTCCCTGTGTAAGCCCAAGGTTCCAAACACCAGCTCATGCACTAAGGACAAGTCTGTGTCCCACTGCCTGGGTGCCTCCCAAACAGTTCAAGCTATTCAATTGTCTCACTTATCCAGAGGGCCTGATCCAGTTGGGGGCTCCATAGCTTTTGGTTCATAATTCATGTGCTTCCATTTGTTTGGCTATTTGTCCCTGTGCATTTCCAATCTTGGTCTCAACAATTCACACTCTCACAGTCCCTCCTCTTTTTTGACAATTGGACTCCTGGAGCTCCACCTGGGGCCTGGCAGAGGATCTCTGCATCCACTTCCATCAGTTATTGGATGAGAGTTCCAGCACGACTGTTAGGGTGTTTGGCCATCTGATCACCAGACTAGGTCAGATGTATCATTGTGGACTTCTGGGGACCTCTCCAGCACTCTGCCTCTTCCTGTTCTCATGGGGTCATCATTTATCATGGTCTGTTATTCCTTGTTCTCCCTTTCTGTTCTTGATCCAGCTAGGATCTCCTGCTACCCTAAGCTTTCTTTCCCTTGAAACTTGCCCTTCATTACTCCCACTGTCGTCCAGGTTGTTCATGTAGATCTCATCCATTTCTTGGTCACTGGTTGATCCCTGTGTCTTTCCTACAGTCCTGTTTTGTAGGTAGCCTCCATGGAGTTGTATAACAGTCTAGTCATCTTTGTTTTACATCTAGTATCCCCCTATGAGTGAGTACATACCATGTTTGTCCTTCTGAGTCTGGGTTACCTCACTCAGGATTATTTTTTCTAGGTCCATCCATTTGCCTGCAAACTTCATGATGTCATTGTTTTTCTCTGCTGAGTAGTACTCCACTGTGTATATGTACCATATTTTCTTTATCCATTCTTCAGTTGAAGGGCATCTAGATTGTTTCCAGGTTCTGGCTATTACAAACAATGCTGATATGAACATAGCTGAGCAAATGCCCTTGTGGTATGATTGAGCATTCCTTGGGTATATGCCCAAGAGTGCTATAGCTGGGTCTTGGGGGAGATGGATTCCCGATTTTCTAAGGATGCGCCATATTGATTTCCAAAGGGGCAGTACAAGCTTGCATTCCCACCAACAGTGGAGGAGAGTTCCCCTTGCTCCATATCCTCTCCAGCATAAACTGTCTTCAGTGTTTTTGATCTTAGCCATTCTGACAGGTATAAGGTGGTATCTCAGAGTTGTTTTGATTTGCATTTCCAGATAATTAGGGATGTTGAGCAATTCCTTAAATGTCTTTCAGCCATTTGAACTTCCTCTGTGGAGAATTCTCTGTTTAGTTCTATAGCCCATTTCTTAATTGGACTGTTGGGCATTTTGATGTCTAATTTATTGAGTTCTTTATATATTCTGGATATCAGCCCTCTGTCAGATGTGGAGTTGGTGAAGACCTTTTCCCATTCTGTAGGCAGTCACTTTGTCTTGTTGACCGTGTCCTTTGCTATTAATCTATACCTTGCCATGTGGCTCGTGGTTTACTGGTACTTTACATCCTGCTCCTCCTTGTGGTGGCTGCAGCATCTCTCCTTGTCCCATCTGTCCATTTTCCCCTTCTCCTCTCTCTTTGTGTCGCCTATACTTCCTGCCTGGTTACTGGCCAATCAGTGTTTTATTTATCAATCAGTCATCCACAGCAAGTGGTATTTCTGAAAGTGTCAGGAGCCAAGAGAGGAGGCATGGAATAGTCTGACAGTAGGCAATGAACACACCTTTTTCTAAACCTTAGAGTCATTGGAAAGAAAGGAGTTCTACAAGTACTTTAGTTACAGATAAACATTCTCAACAGAAGTATATAAAAGGCTGGGAACATTAAGCACAGACAACTGTAAAGAACAAGTAGCAACAGTAACTACATGTATTTCAGAGTGAATAAAATTAATCAAGTAGACAGCAGTCATTAAGGGTTGTTCTTCTCAGCCTTAAATCCTGAGGGAAAACTGCTAGCTGTCAACTCAGCACCAACTCAGCCTGTGCTGAGTATCCTAAAGCTGATGGTTTTGATTACTTTAACAGGTTCATTTAAAAAAAAAAAAAACATTTTTGGGATGGAGCTCAGGAGTTAAGAGCACTTTCTGTTTTTACAGGGGACACAGATTGAATTCCCAGCACCTTTATGGTGACTCACAACTATCTGTAATTCCAGTTCCAGGGAATCTGATGATCTCTGCTGATTCTTTGGGTACCAGTGCTGTGGATATTTCTCCATATGCTGTGAATGTGTTGCTCTGATTGGTTAGTAAATAAAATGCTGATTGGCCAGTAGCTAGGCAGGAAGTATAGGTGGGATAAGCAGAGAAGAGAATTCCGAGAAGAGAGACACAGAGGAAGCAAGATGTGACGGCAGAACTGAGAAAAGGTACCAAGCCATGTGGCTAAACATAAATAAGAATTATGGGTTAATTTAAGAGTAAGAGCTAGTCAATAGTTAGCCTGAACTCATAGCCAAGCGGTTTTAATTAATAATGAGCCTCTGTGTGTTTACTTGGGTCCAAGTGGCTGAGGATTGGTGAGTGAGAGAGATTTGTCCTGACCATGAGCCAGATGGGACACAGGAAAACTTCAGCTACATACCAGGAACACATATTATGCATTGCAGGCAAAACACTCATACACATAAAGTAAATAAATATAAAAAAGAGGAAAATGAGTTTTTAAATAAGCAAATATTACATTTCCAAGCCTTGCAATTGGATGGCTAAAGACATATAGTTCCAAGTTATAGACAGGCTCATTTTGGAAAGTTCTTTAAAGGGCTGCTTCAGGAAGAAGGCCTTCCCTTCCAGTTCCCCTGCCCTCCCTCCTTTCCAAAAATGGATGTGAAGAGCTGCAGTCCCAGCACCAGCTGAGGTCTTTGAAAATGAGAAAGAGCTGTCAAATGCTCCTGAGCTCCTCAGCCAAGGCTCTACCTGTTACCTGCTTGTGAGAAAATAAGCCATTCCCAACTTATTGTCAGGTCTTCATTTGTAATGGATGAATGTGACTGTAACCTGAAAAATACCATACCCAGGTGAGTAAAGGTAATAGAATAGCTCTACATTTTAATTTAAAGCAGTATTTTACACACACACACACACACACACACACACAGAGAACTATTTTTATTATGCTGATTTACTTACTTTTTCTTTAAGGGGGAACTTGCAACCATTTCATTATCAGACACTCAGAATAAATCTAACATGTCTATGTTTTCCTTTTACTCTTCCTTCCAATTCTCTTAATCCCTTTGTTTGTAACTTTGTTCCTTCTCTGCTGCTTTCACCCACTCTCCTGTTATGGTATTTGCCAAAATAATACAAGGTTAGTTTGATCCAGAACAGTCATTCTGAGATGCCCATACATGTAGCCTCTGTGGACCCAAGGCAGTAGTCACATGTGCAAACTCTCTTGGCCTATGCCCATACATGTATTTTCTTGCTGAGTTTGTTCCAACTATCTTAACCTGTGCAGCCATGCAGGCCCAGGTCCAGCTGAGAGCAACATCATCACACTGTTTTAGAATGTCTTCCTGGTTCCATGATCTGTGCTGCTTTTCCAGACCCAAGCCCAGCTTGGACTTCACTCAGGCAATCATAATGTGACTCTTAAATCCCTGCATCACACTTAGTTATAAGTGACTTGGAGTTACTCCCGTCTCCCTAATCAATAATCAACAGTGTCTGAAGAATTGATCTGCTCACTTCTACCTGACCTGAAATCAACTAGTTGTAGGCAACAGGAAAAAAGGAGAAAACTTCCAGTCAACACAGACATGATTAATTTTCATATCTAACACACAACCAACAAAATAAATATACATGTACAGTCCCACCACAAAGCACAAACAGTATAAAAGACTAAGACAATATGGCTCCCCTAATGTCCACCAGTCCTATAGAAATTTCCTCCAATAGGAATTGCTTAAATGAAATGCAGGATATCAAACTTAAAATGACAATTAAAAACATGGTCAGAAAATTCAAGGAAATCAAAGAAGACACAAACACCTGAAACTAACAGGGCAGAAATTAACTTGTAACTGCAGTTCAAGAAAACACAAACAGAGGAATAGCATTATGGAGCCAATGCAGAATTTGAAAACTAAATTTCAAAAAGAGATTTAGAACTACTGAAGAGAACTCAACTGTTCTAGGGTGCGAAAACCAAGATGCTATGCATGCCTTGGGCTGCTGAGACATTCTCCTCTTCATCTTTCACATTTCTCCTAATTTGTTGTCATAGCTAATCATACTTGGCGTCTATTTCCCTTCCCAGAACTTACAAATGAGCAGAATCTTGCCTGAGGCTAATGTTGAGTACAAGTACAACATTTTAAAAGAATAGAAAACTATTCTGATAATTAAGGTAATCATTTGACAGAAGTTATTGAAATGTACACTTCAAGCATTTCATTCCTCAGTAAAACTGATTAAAGAGTCATCCCATAACATATCTATAGCTGACTTCTCAGGAAAGACAGCAGTTGGGTGCATGTGATGCACATATTGTAAAGCCATCTGTGCAATATCTGCAAACACATATAGTCCCCTTACTTAGAAGAGCATTTAGAAGCCATTTGGAACCATAACTCTCTTTCTAAAGACATACCTTCATATTTAGGCCACTATGATAAATTCCTTGTAAGCAGACATAAAATGTTAGAGTGATAAAGTACCAAATGGCTATATAAGGGATGACATTTGAAGGAGATGAAGAAATTGTCATTACGGAATGACATTTTTGGGGAAATTATAGTCTGGAAATTGTTTCCCCTTATAGATCTTGAATGGTATCTACAGTCTTAACAAGTAACAGTGCTGAGTGTGGAGAAGATGACATGTTGATGTAGACCCCAACACAGTTAAGCAGGCATGGACAGACAAGGAGATTTGCATTCCAAGCATTATCAGAGAATTTCAGCCCCCCTCTGTATATGTCTTTTCCCCCAGACTGTGACCTCCTTTTGGGTGACAACAGGTACTCTATTCTTTCTCTGTTTCTAGATTAGCTACCACACAATGAGCAGGTGGCAAGTTTTTATTGCATAGACTACTGAATGTATAATAACTTCCATCACAGCCCTGTTTGTCATGGGTAACCTTTCAAAGTACACTGTGTTCCTTCCCTCCTCCAAAAAAGCCAAGTGACTGTAGTGACAAGACTATTTCCTTGTTCTGCTTCATTTACTATTTTTAGGCTTAGTTTTCTGGTGACTGAGTAGCTGTATCAGAAGATCCTGCTGTTACCAATAGATCAGAGAGCTTCTGTGTTTGTAAGATCTATGATACAGAGGGTCTGATGTGGCATCTAATTGATTGTGATGCTGCTGAAATCTGAATGCAATGAGATTTCTCAAGAAGAGTTGATCTCCCCAGGACAATTTATCAGTGTCAAAAGCTGTGACTACAGGATATTCCTCAAATATCTTCTAGGGTCTTTATAGTGGTACAATATGAAGAAAACAACAATTCTTTAAAACATATATGTTTAATTTTAGAATTATGTTTGATTTATAAAAAAATTACCAAGACAACAATGATTTTAGATTATTTATTTTATTTAAGCTAATTTTCATTGTGCATATTTACTGTTAATGATACTGTGATACATAAGGAAATTTTCACACACATAGATAATGTATTTTTAATTTCCCCATAAGCCCCTATCCTACCCTTTACACAGCCCTCTCCCCTTTTGTGAGTGCCCTTTGTTTCCCTAGCCTGAAAGTTTTCCTTCTACTTAAAACAAATTTGATAATTTCATGCTTGATTGTGATGCCCATGGTTATTGTTCCTATGTTTATCCTTCAGGACCTTCTTTCATTCCCCTTCCAGCTTCCTCCATCCCCCTTCTTCCTCCCAGTGTGTTCCCTTTCTTCCTCATGGCTTTCTGGCTCACCTTACCTGTCTTTTCCTCTGCAGGGTTTGTGGAGGTGGTCACAGCTGCTTGTGTCCATGATTGCATCAGTCATGTCAGACCAGAAGCAGAGCTTCTCTTTACTCCTCACCCTCCAGCATTCAGTCTTTACACACTCTCTTCTGGGACCCAGAGCAGGTAAGGTGTCCCATTTACAGCCAGACACCAAAGATGACACATACTTATAAGTCCTTTCTTTGATCATCTATCACCCACTGCCAAAAGAAGTTTCTTAGGAGATGGAAAGCTGAACTAGTCTATGGATATAATATAACTGTTTAGAAAGCAATTAACTGTATATCCATTTAGCAAAACACCAGTAGTGGATTTCCCCACATAGGGCCTGTAACCTCTCTAGCCACAGATTTTGACTAGGTTTACAGTACCAGGTGTGTACTCACTCACTCCTTCCTATAGAGTGGGCCTCAGATCCAATCAGCAAGCCATTGCTTATCCCCAGAAAATCTATGCTTCTATTGTATCATTGGCTTTATCTTGTCAGATAAATCAGAATTACAGCAGGCAGCGTCCATATTTGAGTGAGATCATTGATGACTTTTCTTCCTCAACACCCTGAATAGTACTTCTTTTGTTATTGTATTATTATTATTATTGTTATTAAGAACATTTTATTCATTTTACATACCAACCAAAGATTCCCCACTCATCCCCCTCCCTCTTCCCAACTGGTTCTCCCTCCCCCCCGGCCCACTCCCCATCCCCTCCTCTGAAAAGATGTGACCTTCCATGGGGAGTCAGCAAAGCCTGGTACATTCAGCTGAGGCAGGTCCAAGCCCCTCCCCCTGCATCAAAGTTGTGCAAGGTTTCCCACCATAGGTAGTGGGCTCCAATAGAACTTCTAATACAATGAATGCTATCCAATGGAGAGGATACCTTCTAGTTTAGTTCCAGCTGGTTTTGCTTGTGTCCTAGATCTGTGGTACATAGTATCTTCAGCAATAGGGTCTTACTAGCTAGTTAAGCTGGCCATTCACAGTGACAATAGCCTATAATTGCTTTCGGGGCCTCTTGAGGCTTCCTACCAATAGAACATAAAGGAATTTTCTCAAACCTGGCACTGAAATTTTAAAATCTTTGACTTCTGGGAGCAGCATTACACACTCATATGATTTCATACTTTTCATAAAGATTATAATTTTTAGTGAGGTTATAAAATGGTAGATTCCTGTATGGATTTTTCAGTCTTTAGTTTCTCTTGACCACCCCCACTTTCCTTCATATCCCCACTCCTATGCCCAGTTAAATATTTCTGCCCATAGTATTAATTCCCCTAATTTCTCTCACATGATTTTATAATCCCCACATTCAGTCTTCTCCTCCTTACTCCCTATATCACTTCTTTCTTACTTCTTGGTCCCTGTAGACAGTTCCTTCAACTTAAATAAAACTCTGATATCTATGTATGAGAGAGGATACATGACATTTGTCTTTCTGGGCCTACATTGCCATGCTTGATATAGTATTATCTAGCTAACTACATTTTCCTAATAGCTTCACAATTCAGCTTGCTTTTAGCACTTAAAAACTTGCATGGTGTAATAGACTCCATTCCAGTTGACTGACATCTAGGCAGATTCTACTTCTCCCCTATTAGGAGTGGAGAAGCAAAGAACATGGGGGTGTAAGGGTCTCTGTCACAGGGCATGACATTCTTTGTTTATATGTCTTAAAAGTGCTATAGCTGGATCCTATGGTAATTCTGCTTGTAGCTTTTTGGGGAAATCTCTACAATGGTTTCTGTAGTAGATGCATCTGTTTATATTCCCACAGTAGTACATGAGCACTCCCTTTCCCCCACATCCTTACTTGCATTTGCTATTGTTCTCTTGATGGTGGCCATTCTGGGGTGAGATGAAATATCAAAGTAATTTCTTATTTTCCCTGAAAGGTGAGGATGTTCAAGATTTTAGAAAACGTTTACTAGCCATTTGAATTTCTTCTTTTGAGAACTTTGTTAATCAGTTTTGTGATTGGGCTGTTTCTTATTTTTTTTTATTTCTTTGTATATTCTAGCTGTTAATCTTCAGTTAAATGTATAGCTGACAAAATTTTTCTCTTTCTTTTATTTAGGCTGTGTATGCGTTAGGTTATTTGTGAAGGTTTGGACTTGAGGTATTTATTTTATTTATTTATCTTGTTTTGCTTTCACTTATTATCTGATATGATCAATAGCTTTCTCAGGCTGACATGTACTATCCCTCTGTTTTCTGATCACATCTTTACATTCTCTTTGTTAATATACCCCTGATTTATCAAAAGAGCCCTGAGTCTTTCTGTTATACAATGTGATTATCATCCCTGAACGAAGTGTGGGTAATTGCCAATTGACAAACACATTATTGATGTTTCAGAAGCTTCTACAATAGAATTTAGCCCAGAGTTTCGAGTCACGAAAGAGGTATGTTCATATGATTTTTCTGTTGCATACTTTTGAAGTTATTGTTACTGTGTTTATTGCCTTTTAAATATTTATAAAATGCTTTGAAAATTAGATTATGTTAGAATCCATTTCAGCAACAAAGAAATAAATCTATCTAAAATGGATTTAACACTGGATTAGCTTTCTCTCAAATGAGTTGCAGCATGGGCTGCTGCAATGTAAGGAGCTCACCAGGTGTCATTATTTAGTAGTTTTGTCCCATCTGGAATTTGCTTCTCTAGTTCTTATGCTGTTTTGCCATCTCTAAGAAATTTGGTTGTTTGTGTGTGTGCATATGTGTGTGTGTGTGTGTGTGTGTGTGTGTGTGTGTGTGTGTGTAGGATCATAATATTCAAACATTTAGAAAGTGACATATCTCTATAATTGTGATTTATTCATCTACAGTAAGAAATACAATGACAAGTAAGCTAGAATACTGGTATTAGTAGAGTCATTCTTATTAAATATGATATTGAGGAAGCATAATTTTTCTCAGGAGGCTGCCTAAGAGTATGGATTACAACACAAGAACCTTCAGATTCCCACGCTGAATGCCATGCTATAGAAGATCCCTTTCTTCTGCTGTGCCTCTAGGAACCGACAATTCAGGAGGAACTTGGTTTCTATCCTTGTCAGTGTTCTACTGCTGTGAAGAGACACCATGTCCAAGGCAACTCTTGTAAAATAAAACACTTAATTGGGAGTTTGCTTACAGTTTTAGGGGGTTAGTTGTGATCATCATGTGTGCAAGAAGTACACAAGCATGGCACTGGAGCAGTAGATGAGAGCTTTACATTCTGTTCTGCAGGTAGCCAGCAGGGAAAGAAAGGGACTGAGCCTGAGGTGAGCTTTTGAAACCTCAAGTCCACCCCCAGGGATGTACCTCTCCCAAAATGGCCACACCTCCTAATCCCTCCCCAGCAGTCCACTAACTGGTGGCCAAGTATTTGAACATATGAACCTTTAGGGACCGTTCTCATTCAAACCACCACACTTGCTTCTGGCTGCTGGGTGCCCTTGGTCCTCTAGGCTGACAAGTCACCCCCCTTTTCATAAATACTGTAAGTACTCAAATGATACAATGGTAGTAATTACTAAATGCCAAAGTAGCAATCCCATTGATATACCTTTATGAGAAATAAACCACCTGATAACTACTGTTCAAGATTTTTTGTGTTAATAGAATCTTAACATATCTTTAATAACACATCATAAAAACAGAAATTAATGCAATGAAAAACAGATTTATATTTGTATTTACTTCTATAAAATTCTCTGAACAAATACTGCACATGAATTTTACCAAATTGAATATAGATACAGTAGAATTTTCCTTTAGCCTGCATGCCTCATTCCCTCCATCCTAGGTGAATTATACTTTGCTGTTATACTCACACAATTGGAAATGTATAACTTTGGACCCGTGGTTTAATTTTCCTAATTTAACTCTCTCTATCTGCAACGTAAGAACAATGCAATTCCGCTTCAGAAGGCTGATGTACAGATTAAACAAAATAAAAAATGTCAATGTCTTTAAACATTCACTTCCTGATAATAAGCACTGGATGAAGGTTATCTGCAGTCAGGTGCTAAAAATATCCCCAACAGCAGTGTAAAGCTATAGTCAGCGTTTCAAACACAGTGGCCACAATCTTTCTGTGGGAGAATTAGCACTGTCCTTCTAAAGTGGTGTGGGTGAGCTGGCATTTATCTAGAAAAATAGAGATGTCAGTCTGAAATGCTAAAGTTGGAAACTGAATTTCCTACATTAATCACCACAGCTGAGTCTAATTTTGAAATAATCTGATTAAAAACTAAGAACAGGTACCTGTGAGCAGTTATTCTTCCCAGTGTAAGTGTCTGGTAGGGATTTTCAGATGTAATTATAATGATCAAGATGTTTCTATATATTATTATGTTAGAGAAAAATACTTCATACTCATTAATTAATAGGTATTTGTGTATATTTTAATCTGAATGATCAAATTTTAAATTGCTGAGTTTTGTGGGTTTTTTCTTCTAAAGCAACTCTGTTTGGAAATGAAAGAACAGTCTATAATGACAGCCGAGATTATGGTTGAAATGGCCCCTTTTGCAGCTGTGACCTAAGTGCAGGACTGCATCGAGGAAGGCCTCAACAGTGTGATCACTCAAATCATTGTTCACATAGTCATCTGGGATTTGTGTCCTCAGACATCCAAGGAGAACTGAGATGTAAATCAATTAGCTTGTGCTACCGAGTAGGTAATCACCAAAGATTATGGTGACATCATCATTAATCTCTTTTTGCAGTTTTAATTTTCTCTGCTTAGACTTACCAGTATTCCAGAAGGATGGAAATGAAGTCGCGGACATTTTCTCAATCTCCTAATTAGAGTTCAGGTGTTGTGGAGATAGTGAGGACCCAAGTTCAGCTCCCTAGAACTCATGCAAATGCCAAGTGAGAGTGATACTCCACCTGAATTGCAGGGTTCAGTAGCTGGAAAGGAGATTTCTGGAACAAGATGGTCAGCTAGAATAGCTGAAATTATTGAGCTCTGGGTACAGCTAGAAGATTCTGTCTCAGTGAGGAAGGTGGAAAAGGATTCAGAAAGATCCCCCATATCAACAGCAGACTTCCACACATATGTGCACATGCAAACATCCACACCCAGAGGTATGTCTCTATGTGCAAACACACTTAGATGCATGTACATATATACATATACAAGCAAAGAGTATATAATGTGTAAAATATGGATCAGAATACATGTCAAATATACACATAACAATGATAAATAAAAAGCAAATATATGAGGTGATAATAGAAATGTTGATAATAGAAAAAATACATTTCTATTATCACCTCATATATTTGCATTTGAAAAGCAGGGGAGTACTTGACGGAAGGGTGGTACATGACAAGGTCATAATGTGGGCTTTTGGTTTGGTTTGGTTTGGTTTTTTTGTAAAGGTTGATCTAGAAAGGGTTTTCTCGTTTGCTCAAGAGTATATGCTCCATGTCATACAAAGTGATAGAAGTCAAACATGTTGTAGTTCTTGAGGTCAAATGTTAATTGCTCAGGATTCAATTCAATAAAAAGGCTACGAATTTCCTTTCAGAAGGAGAGACAAGCCATTTCACTTTTCCTAAAGGGCCTGAGGCACAAACTTGTTTTCAGTAAAGAACATTAGTTGTTATACAATACTACAGGATAGCTGGGTTGACAAGATCAATATTCACCATAGTAAAATGTTGTTTCTCAGGGCTAGAGAAATGGTTCAGTGCTTAAGAGCACTGCCTGCTCTTCCATAGGTCGTGAGTTCAATTTGCAGCAACCACATGGCAGCTCACAACTATCTATAATGGGGTCTAATGCCCTCTTCTGGCCTGAAGGCATGCAGACAGAGCACTCATACCAAAACAAACAAATCAAAGGTACTTCTCAGATGCCACCAACAGAATTTTATTATCAAATTAAATTAAGATTGGATGACTAATTTAGATCACATCTCCAGGAAAATCTGATACAGGATACAAATGAAATACATTAGTCCTTTGATGTTTATGTTAGGCCTGTTGCTTCCTTAACTATTTCACTAAAGCCAAGAAGCTGAAAGACAATGTCTTCGCCACTGTTCTATTTTTGTGAAGAGACACCATGACTATGGAAAGCCTTACAATGAAAAGCATTATTGGGGGCTTGCTTACAGTTTCAGAGGCTTAGTCTATTATCATCATGGTGACACTCAGGCACTCAGACAGGCATTGGAGAAGTATCTGAGACCTTTATATCCTGATCTTCAGGCAGAGAGAGAGAGAGAGAGAGAGACAGAGACAGACAGACAGACAGACAGACAGACTGGGCCTGGCATGGGCTTTTGAAACCTCAAAACTCTTTTCCAGTCTCACAGCTTCTCCAACAAAGCCCCACTCCTAACTCTTCCCTGAACGCTCATCAACTAGGGGTCAAGCATGCAAATATATGATCCTGTGGGGCCAATCTTACTCAAACTACCACAGGTAAATTTATTTGAGTGGGACAGTGAAATGGGATACACTTGAGAGAGTCTGGCTTACTAACTTACTGTTTTGTTGATTCATTGAGCACCTTGGTATTTCACGGGAGTCATAATGCTAAGTATAGCGCATTTGACTCCTCACATATGCTCATTGATAGTGAGCCACATGATCCAGGAAAGGGTGGATTTACTTTTTCTTTTTTTTTTTTTTTTGCTTTAAAAACACTGTTTACTAGGTAAATATAAGTGAAAAATCATTAATAAGCATCATTGAGGTTTATGTTCTATCAGTGTTAAATCCCCAATGACAATGAGTTTAAAATAATATTATAATCAGAGTTTCCTCAGACAATTGAAGCCACTCCCCTTCCACCAAAGTTTCTTTCTATTACTGTGTTTAAATTCTAATCAGGTAACCCAGGTATCAGGAGTAGGAAAGGAAGGGGGGAACATGCATCTTTCCAAGTTATTCCTTGTACCCATCAGATGGGAAATCAGTGGTCCATGCCTCTGACAGTACCAGCAACTCCCATTGTCATTGAACAGAAGGAGGGCAGCGTGTTGTTAGGCTGACAGCAAGGGCTCTCAGACAGAGTACTTCCAGCTGTTCCCAGGGCCCCATCACGTGAGAGGGTACTGGGATTGCTCCAAGGGAAACTGTTCAAGGTAATTCTATCCTTCCTATGCACAGTTAACTCTTTACTCAGAGACCAACAAGACAAGCTCCCTTTTGAGCTCCCCAATGAACACAGAGGTTCTGATGTTCCTTTTCCCCACTTTAACTGAAAACAGATTCTTTTCTCATACAATGTACCCTGATTACAGCTTCTCTTCTTTCCACTCCTCCCCATCTTCCCTGCCATTCAGATCCACTCTTTTCCTGTCCCTCATTAGAAAAGAACAGATGGCCCGGGCAGTGGTGGTGACGCCTTTAATCCCAGCACTAGGGAGACAGAGCTAGGAGGGTCTCTGTGAGTTTGAGGCCAGCCTGATCTACAGAGTGAGATCCAGGACAGGTACCAAAACTATACAGAGAAACTCTGTCTTGAAAACAAAACAAAACAAAAAATAATAAGAAAGAAAAGAAAAGAACAGCCATCTAAGCGATAACAACCAAACACAACAAAATAAAATATAATAATTAAACATGATTGGAGAAAAAGTTCAAAAATAATATTAATACAAAGTGATTATATCAAATTTGGACAAGGCAAACCCACAGAAGGAAAAGAGCCTAAGAGAAGGTATAAGAATCTAAGGGTTGGGGATTTAGCTCAGTGGTAGAGTGCTTGCCTAGCAAGCACAAGGCTCTGGGTTCAATCCTCAGCTCAAAAAACAAAAAACTAAGACCCCTTCATTCACATACTCAGGACTGTCCTCAAAATACTAAACTGAGAGCTGTAGTATTTATATTTATGCAGAAGACCTAGTCCAGACCTGTGCAGGCCCTGTGCATACTGCCTCAGTCTCTGTGAGTTCATATGAGCTTTGCTTCAGTTTTCTCATATGCTAAACAATTTAAAAAGTCTAGTTTATTTAAAAAATAACTTTATAAGTATATGTTAATTATCCATACCAATGGTTTCATTATGACATTTTCATACATACAAGAATACATGTGATATATATTTATCACAATCACCCCTGAACCTCCTTTAGTTTTCCCACTTTTGATGAGTACCTTCCCCCTCCTGACTATTCTCTTTCCTGTGTACACACGTGTTTGTGTGTGCCTGTGTGTGTGTATGTGTGCGCGTGTGTATGTGCGTGATATATGTGTGTGACTCACTGCATTTTATTAGTTTTTTTTTTAAGATCTTGTGTGAAGGATTATTTACAAGATCCCAACAACTTTGAGCCCATACACTACATGAGTTTGGTATCAAGACAGAGAGATTAATAACATAATATGAGAGGGAAGATATACATGTGTTATGTGACTTTTTCTGGATAGATATGAAAGAAAAAGTCTATTCACCTCAGATGTAGCACCAATGACAGACCAAAGTAATACCCATTTTGTCTTGGTGAACCAATGTGCAGTTGGGGTTACTTACAGCAATATAGGTGAAGGAATGCTTACAGGAACATAGGCAACATTCAGCTACGTTACTGATGAAGCGTCTTCCCCCAGGAATTGTTAACCACTTACATAAACACAGCAACTAGAGAGACATCAGAATGAGGATTTTTTTCTCCCTTTTTTATTTATTATATTTGTGTTTTAATTTTACACATCAGCCATGGGTTCCCCTGTCCTCCCCCCCTCCTGCTCCCACCTTCCCCTGAGCCCCTCCCCTCCATTCCCATCTCCTCCAGGGCCAAGACTCCCCTGGGGATTCATTTAAACCTGGTAGATTCAGTACAGGCAGGTCCAGTCTCCTCCTTCCAGGCTGAGCAAAGTATCCCTGTGTAAGCCCAAGGTTCCAAACACCAGCTCATTTACTAAGGACAGGTCTGGGTCCCACTGCCTGGGTGCCTCCCAAACAGTTCAAGCTATTCAACTGTCTCACTTATCCAGAGGGCCTGATCCAGTTGGGGGCTCCACAGCTTCTGGAACTCTCATCCAATAACTGATGGAATTGAATGCAGAGATCCTCAACCAGGCCCCAGGTGGAGCTCCAGGAGAAAGACTGTAAGAGTGTGAATTCTTGATACCAAGATTGGAAAAGCACAGGGACAAATAGCCAAATTAATGGAAACATGTGAATTATGAACCAGAATGAGGATTTTTTTTTAAAGATTTATTTATTATGTATACAGTGTTCTGTCTGCACCTATCCCTGCAGGCCAGAAGAGGGCACCAGATCTCATTACAGATGTTTGTGAGCCACCATGTGGTTTCTGGGAAGTGAACTCAAGACCTCTGGATGCTCTTAACCACTGAGCCATCTCTCCAGCCCCAGAATGAGGATTTTTAAAAGGCAACTTAGTTGAGATAGTGGTTTTTAGAAAGTATTGCCATCCCATCTAGCTAGTGTCCTTACAAGAAGAAAAAAAAAAAATGTCTACACACAGATTCATTGTATGTAGGGAAAGACCCTGTGAGGACACTATGAAGATCTCATCTAAAGCCACAGGGATGCCTGGAAGCCACCAGCCCTGTCAATATCCTGTCCTTGGTCTTACAAACTTGAGCAGTGTTAGAATAAGTTAATGATATGTGCTATAGCATCCTTAAGGAACTACACACCAAGCAAGCAGATAGTCATATCTGAGTGCCACCTCAAATTAACATTTACAATATCCTGTACTCTCTTGGAGATTTAAAGTCATTCATGGAGAAGACTACAACTTCTTCTAAATCTGATTAAATATCTCTGGTTTGTGTAGGGCTTTATGTGTGTTTATCTGGCATGTAATGGCAAAACCATGATTTGGCCAAAGGATAGTGCACTCTTGAATAAAGAATTAAATTATTTTAATACTTAAAGAAATGAATGTGATGACTCACACTTGCAATCTAAACACTTGTGAGGCTAAAGGAGAAGAACAAATATGAGTTCAATGTCAGCAAGGGCTTTGTAGTAATTTCCTGGTCAGCCTGAGCTACTGTGTGAGATCCTGCCCCAAAAAATAAATTCAATAAGTATTAGAATGAAATGCAGCTTTAAGAAAGGAGATGCCAATAATGAGCTTGAATTTGAGGAAAACCTAGGACAATGGGGTAAGGGTGAGGCAAGATCAATGTTAGTGTCTTAAAGTGAAGAACAATTAGCAGAGAGAGAGCATCACACTAGAGACAACATTTTGGGAACTTGTAGGAAGAGGGAAAGGGAGCCATCCCTTCAAAATCCAGGAGGAACTGAGTTAGGAAAGATAGTCACCATGTGTAGCAAGGCATGGCCTGAAGAAGCTTTTGGTTCCTACCCAAACCTGCAGAAAAAAAAAAAAAAAAAAAAAGGTTTCTGATTTTTAAAACTTTCCAGATGGAGTAGGCAAATTTCATACCACATGACCTATCCTGGCTTAGCCTGTGTGACTCTTGAAACATCAAGTAGTTGATGACACCATACCTTGACGTGTAGCTCCAGTGTCATGATAGAGGTATGGCTACATGGCCATGTAGCACAGCTACTTATCAACTTGACGAAGGACACAACCTGATTTCTGAGAGAGGAAAAGGGGCAGCTAGAGGGTTTGAAATTGAAATTGCTTTTAGAGAGGTAATATTTTTCTTGTTGAACTACTATAACTCACCCCAGGAATAAGAAATGGGCAATTATGGTGAGTTTACTTTATTTGTGGGGGAGTAATGATTGAAATGAGAATGCCAACTTACAGTGCCTCTTGATTGAAGAGTGTGATATCTTCTGTTTATACTTCCTAACGGATATTGCTGCCCACTTTCGCATCAGTAGAATCTACTTTTTCCCTAACAATAACAACAGATATGTGTTTTCCTGCACAATTCCTTATGCCATGACCCACAACTTCCAACAACAAAATTGGGGCCTCATTTGAAACAAAACAAAACAAAACAAACAAACAAACAAACAAACAAAAACACTTCAGCTTTTCATAGTACCTTGACACTAAAATTGACCTTGGTATCCAGTTTTGGCTGGTAACCTGTAACTGGAAATCCACTGGTTACAGTTTCCCAGAAATCTATTGTTTGCTTTACTTGTTTAAAATGACAAAGTCAAGAGGAATGCGTCTGTTACTGCCTGTCCCTTTACCTTACTCCACCAGAGTAATGATGATGTACTTGGAGGCAACACTTCTACCTTACTGCCAGAGCAATAAACAGAAAAATTAGTGAGAAAACTAGAAACATCCTTATGGACTATTCCCCATTTTTATTCTTGAAGCTTTCTTTGTGTATCACCAAAGCACAGCAATATGCAGGTATGCTGTGTTGAATTTCTAGGCACGGAATTGCTTCAAATAAGTCTTAGATTGTCTTTTCAGATTTCTTAATGATGATAATCCAGAATATAAAGTATAAATCATTATAAATTATTTAGCAAACATCAAGTATACCAAATCCTTGAAAACACTGAAACAAAGAAAACCCCTGGGCTTACTATGTTTAACTGGCTTGCAAATACTTATTACTTTTGTCAGCCGTTATCCTGCCACACCCTCTTCCTCCAGGCTTCCTCTGTTGCTCATGATCTCATGCTTCCAGAAAAAGAGAACAAATCACAGTGAATGAATTCGACAACATTTTCATTTGGCATTAGAATATTACATGTGAATTGAATAGGAAAAACTGGGCAAAACATCTGAACTCTGTTTGATACACTTGGTTTATTTGGGGCAAGGCTTCTTCTTAAAGTTCACTTTGAGGTATTTTGGGTCTCAGATTTAGATATGAATATTTTCCTAGTAAAATTAAGAAAAAGATTTGAACTGTGGTTGTGGAGTGATCAAAGTCTTTTCCAAAAATCTCTCTCTCTCTCTCTCTCTCTCTCTCTCTCTCTCTCTCTCTCTCTCTCTCTCACACACACACACACACACACACACACACACACACACATACTGTTAGTGCAGCTTATTAGATTCAGAAACACACATATATTTTACTTTTAAATCATTTGAGTTAGAATTTTCTGTTGGTACAAATGCACACACATAGACATGTGCATCCTGACCACATTCTAAGGGCATCCAGTCCTCACGCTTTTGTCAAAGCAAACCTTTTTCTAAGTTCTTTGTTTGCATACAGCCGTTTGGAAGAGTATTGTCATTGGAGAAAGGATATTGTTATTTGTATATGCTTACGTTTATATAAATGATTTAGAAGCTTTTGCAATGTTGAATTGGTGAAAGGAAGCTGAAGTTATAATTTTCCCAATGATGCATGCTTTTCCACAGCATTTTGCTAAATGTTGTATTCATGTGGGCAAATTTGAATAGTTTTGTGAGTACAATGTTTTCCAATATAAAGAAACCTTTCCATGAATCAAAATCAGAGGAAAGACTGGGGATGCGGAGTCATTCTGTTCTCCTTTGTTTGTTTTTTGTTTGTTTGTTTGTTTGTTTTGCTTAGTTCATCCTAAACTGGAAACAAATAGCCTATCTGAACCGAAACAAAAAAAACCTGACATTTCTTGGAGTAGATGTTTCTGAATACAAGGCTTACACAATTCTGTTTATTGACTGACATGTTTATAGAACCAAGATTATGCTATAAAAGGCAAAGCATATAAGCATCACATTAAAACACACATAATACTTGGATGAGAATGCCAGCTCATGATGCCTCTTCACCTGAAGTATGTGCTGTTTGTACCTTTTGGTAGCTATTACTCTACTTCATAAATGTACAAGGTTCAACCTTCTGGGGCCACCTATTCCCA
Source organism: Onychomys torridus (assembly GCF_903995425.1). Lineage (NCBI taxonomy): Eukaryota > Metazoa > Chordata > Mammalia > Rodentia > Cricetidae > Onychomys > Onychomys torridus. The sequence continues at coordinate 16,665,535 of NC_050445.1, forward strand.
AAGATGAAAAACTGGAGATTTGTTTGCTGAGATCTGCATAATTCTTCCTATTTTCCGTTTTCCATTGATTTCTTATCTTCTCTCCTTTCCTTACTACCATCACGTACAAAATATCTTTGTCTGTGTTCCCTAGAGGCATGTACCTGGGGCTCAGACCCACTGCCTTCTGGTTTTCAACTGAACTCCTTGTTTTGTGTTTTTAATGACTCATGCTTTTGATGCTGTTTTCCTTATCTGGAAGCTGGAATGGATAATGATTCCTTATAAAGATTCGGAGTAGATGCTTATGAAACATTTCACACAAGTAGCTCCAAGATGATTATCAAGGGTGTACCCCTAAAACCACATTACTATTTTAAACTGTTTCATTTTCTTCTTTCATTAAAACTCCAATATCTATGTAACTTTCTATTTTAAATGAAGAAAGGATTAGGAAACATGAGTTAACTTCATAACAACGTGGAGCCAGATTAACGAATAATAAAGTTTTATCAGACAGATACATAGTTACTAATCATTTGAAAAATCACCCATTTAATCTGGAGAATTTCCATTTCTGTTTCTTATGACACACAGCAACATTGACTTTAACATCAGCCTGACTGGCTTATATCCTACTGTAGTGGGTAGCCATTCCTGCCTTGGCCTGGAAGTTCCAACTCCCATTGAGGCTTCAGTAATGGTCACACCTACAAGGCGGGGCTGAGAGAGGATACTAAAGACCCAGGATCCAGATGGGAGGGATCTCTTGAACGCTGGAGGGTGACCGAGTAGAGTTCTCCAGAGAACACTGCCAGACTGTGCCAGACCCTACAACCTACCTATCCCTTCATTTGTAAGTTATGCCACAAAATAAACCTCTATTTTAGCTAGGTGGAGTGGCCTTAGTAATTTCACCAGTATCCTACTGAGGCCTTTTCCTTGCTTCCATCAGCAGCAGGATTTGGGATGAAAGGACTTGGAGTTGCAAAGTACCAAGGTATAATGATGGGTCTCCTGCCCATCCCCACCTCCCAGGGCCCTTTCCCTTCTGCTGCACAGAGAAGTGAGGTGAGGGGGAAATGTCAGGAAAACAGCTCACTTCACTGGGACCACTCTTCCTCTCAGTATTAACCGTCTTCCCACTGATGAGCTCTGAAGGAAAGGTGGTAAGTGCTGATTTTCTCATCCTCAGTTATTAGCATTAAATTAATTCATTTTGAATTTAATTTACAAAATAGTGGATTTCCATATGGAGTTTTCATACATATTTCACTTCATACACATTTCTACTCCCATCTTATCTTTCTCCTTCTCATACTGAAATCCTTCTCAAGAAGTCCCCTCTTGCTTTAATTTCCTTTTGTGAGTGATCTGCTAAATTTAATTAGAGTATTTTGCTCATGTGTGGGTGCTGTAACAGGTCCCCACACCTTAGCACAAATGACTCCATAATAGAAGTACACTCCAGGCTATAATACTCAGCAGGTAAGCAGCACCATCCACCAAAAATAAAACAAAGACCTAAGCCGTCAAAGTCCCTATAATTCTGAGTATTTCTCAAAATGTACTAACCTTGCTTTTTAGATTCTGTGGTTTCACTTCTTGCTAACTGTACTCCGGTGTCCTGAACACCCAATGTAGACACCAGCCAGCTAATAAAGACTTTCTATTGGCTTAAATCCATTTGGAAGTATTCTTCTCTGGTGAGCATCCCACAAAAGTTGGGAGATTACTTACTAAAGCAAATGAAACTCATCAGTGGCTACACTATTGAAAAAATGGCATCCATTCATACAACAATTACTGTTACTGTCCCTCAGGGAGAGGTAGGGTCTCATGAGCTCTTTCGCCATCCATGATAAAATGTAGACAAGCATGTTTATTCAGGGCTGATAAGACATGAGAGAATGAGACAGAAAAAAATAAGAAAGAGGAGTCAGGGATGATATCTCCCCAAGGAAGTGGTTTCAGTGATTTATTTCATCTTGGCCCCAGGTTTCCAGACTCTCCCAACCTGAGTACCAAATATTTAACTCTATGGGGACACTACATATTAAAATCATAGCATCACTCACTGGGGCAATGCTGGTCATAAACACAATGAGATGGTCCAGCTCTTATAATGTAATTGCTGAAAAGATGAAGGGAGCCAGCTGGTGGTGGCACATGCCTTTAATCCCAGCACTTGGGAGGCAGAGGCAGGCAGATCTTTGTAAATTCAAGGCCAGCCTGGTCTACGGAGTGAGATCCAGGAAAGGTGCAAAGCTGCACAGAAAAACCCTGTCTCAAAAAACAAAAACAAAAAAAAAAACAAACAAAAAAAAAACAACAACAAAAAAAAAATGAAGGATCATGGTGGTGAGGAGGAGAAAAGGAATCCTTGTGCATTTGTATAGGATTGTAGCTTAGCATATTCATTATGGAAAACAGCATGGAGGTTTCTCAAGAATTTGAAGTGGAAACTGCTATGAAAGTCATCAATTCCACTGTCATTGAATGATCTGCATGCTTGTGCCTACAGTAGCATTACTCACAATAGCCTTGGCTACCTAAGTATCTAGCAATCAGTGGGAAAAAAAAGTAATCTCTTTAATAGAATCCTGGATAAGCTCAGAGAAAGAGAACATAGTGATTTGCAAAATATGAAATCTAAAAGATCATAGAGACAACAGAGTGGAATCATGGCTGCCATAAGGACACTGCATTTCTACTGAACAAAGTGACTAAGTTGAAGAGATGTTCAGTGGAACATGAAGGATAACATTATATTATTGAAAATTTGGAGTGAACAGACATAAACAATAAAGAGATGAAGAATGTGTGTATGAAATTGCCTGAATTCTCCATTCCATGGTATCTGTGTACTTTAAGCCATCATTTATGTATCATAAGTATAGAAAAACTCTCAATTAAAATATTTAATTCTAAAATACAAATAAATATGGCCAACAAGGTGGCTGAGCAAGTAATGATGTTTACTCCCTGTAGCAGGAATCTTAAATGGTCTTATTAATAAAATCAAACCTGAGGCCAGTTATTGGGGTGAATGCTGGAAGATCAGAGAAGCAGAACAAGCCAAAGCTTCCTCACCTTGCCAGTTCCTCAGCTAATCCTATTCCCACAGACTGGAAGCCTATGAGTCCTCATAACTGAATGGATGTCAGCTGAACTACTGCTAGAAGCCTAAAAGCTTAACTAGCCAAATGCTTCTAGTTTCTGTTCCACATGCCTTATATAAGTATACCTTTCTGTTTTCTACCATCATTCCCTGGGATTAAAGGCTTGAGTCATCATGCTTGGCTATATCCTTGAACAGATGGATTTCTGCCTCTAGAATGCTAGGATTAAAGGCATGTGCTACCACTGCCTATCCTCTTTGTTTAATATTGTGGCTGTTCTGTCTCTGACCCCAGATAAGTTTATTAGGGTGCACAATATTTCAGGGAACATAATACTACCATATTTCCCCTTTTTGTCTAAAATTAAAATAAGCTTGTAACTAATTCAAGAAAAACTATCCAATAAGTATATAAAATATATACAGTCAAAAATTACATTAACAATGTCTAGTCCATTAACATTTGACAGATTCAGATAAAAACTCCATATATATAATGTCCAGTACAGTAACATTTGATAAACTCAGACCAAAAAAATTGTCATTACGTATCCTGTGTAAAACAAGTAGTTCCTTTTTTAAAGTATTTTTTTCTTTTCATAATAGATTCACTAATCTACCTTTTGTCATTTTTATATCTTCTCCCTATTTCTTTTTAGAGTAGGTTCAATTATCTACCCATTTATCTTATTATTCTTTTTTTTTCCTCAGAGTAGATTCATATCTACCTCATATCTATAACTTCCAAGCATGAGAGCTTGAATTTGGTTCCCAGAACCTCTGTCTGAATGTGTACCTGCTTCTGCTAAGTGATTGATTCCAAGCTCCTTGCCTTTCCCGTAGCAGCCTCTGATCTATGGACAAACATTCCCTTCTTTCACAAGCACTTACTGGTTCTTTTTTTTGGTCTGTATTTATTGAGTTCCTGAATAATTAGAAACACCATCATTCAAAATCTAATTTTGGGCTTCTTGTCTGCATTAACAAGAGAAGAATTCTGAACAAAGCATGCAGCTCATAAAGGATAGATGATGGTTAATCTTGACTGATAATTTGACAGTATACAGACTCACCTAGAAATTAAACATCTATGTGTGTCTTTGAGGATGTTTTCTGAAGAATTTAAGTGAGGAGGAAGACCTACACTATGTATAAGCAGCACTATCTCAAGGGCTAGACTCCTCAGCTGGAGGAAAAGGAACCACAAGTGTATAACAAGCATTTCGTTTTCTAAGTACTCGCTGTGGTTGCATTGTGACGAGCTACCTCCCATTCCTGCCTTTGTTCTGTCTCTGCTGTGAAGGACTGTATCTCTGAATCCATCAGCCTAAATAAGCCCATTCCCCTTTAAGTTGCTCTTGTCAGACATTTTGTTGCAGTGATGAGAAAATTACTAACACAGAAAAAACATACCAGGCAGTGTGACTGTGTATCATAGGTCTTTGGAAGTGGCTTGTGGGAGGACTATAACAGTGCAAGGACTCCAGTGGGAAACACAAACAGAGTGCATAAACCAAAGTATTCATTTCATGAGGTTTTATTAAAAGGCCTCACCTCTAAATTGAGCTGTCATATACTGTTGGGAAACTTTACCACAGTTTATTTTAACTATGTAAACGGGGGAAATATGGGTTGGAGAAACTATAGAGTTGGAGTGCTATAAGCAGCTCTTGATGAACCAGTCTGGTGGGAGTTTGGAAGAGCTGACTGTCTACAGCAGTGGTTCTCAACCTGTGGATCATAACCCCTTGGGGTGAATGACTCTTTCACAGGGGTCACATATCAGATATCCTGTATGCCAGATAATTATATTATGATTCATAATAGTAACAAAATTGCAGTTAAAGAGTGCCAACAAAATAATTTTATAGTTGGGGTTACCACATCAGGAGGAACTATATTCAAGGGTCACAGCATTAGGAAAGCTGAGGACCTCTAGAGAAATTCAGACAGTAGGGGTCTGAGTTGAGAGGTTTCAGAGGAGATCAAGGACTCCCTTTGTTAACAGGCTGAAGGGCGTTTGGGTTATATTTGACAAAGAATCTGTTCACATTCTTCTCATGGCCTGGGAACTTGAGTGAGACTGAATGAAAAGTGATAGACTAGTTAGTTTGTGGAGGAGATTTCAAGACAGGGAAGTACACAGGTTTTAGCACTGTCACTGTGCAATGCCATTAGAAGTAAAATCCAAGAGAGCAGAATAAGAAAAACATGCAGTTTAGTGGGGAAAAAAAAGTGTTAGTAGACACACTGATGAGGTACAGAGGAAGCAGGTGTTACTATTACAATGACTAACACAGTGGGACAATATAGAAGGTATCTTAAGGATAACTCTACCAATGGAAGATTCCAACCTGTAAAATACAAATGCAATATTCTAAAGATCTACTGAGCTGAAGATTCCCCCTGAAGGAGTTCTCTGGTGGAAATGACTACCAAGAGAACTGCTGTCAAGTTTAGTGGCCAGAAATTGTAGAAGTCATAAGCACTGTAGTAAAAGGTGGCCAGATTCTAAGTGGAGATGGCAGGATAACTTGTCAGCCTTGTCCACATGACGCTGGTTTATCAGGCATGGGAAATGCAAAAGTTATAAGGGAATGGAGGCTTGCATCAAGGTCACAATGCAAAGGAGGCCAGGCAATATGTGAAGTCACTGCAAGGAAGTCCTGAGAAGGAGTTTCATGAAGCCATGAAGAGGAAACTGAGTCTGGGAGAGTTGACAATGCCAGGAACATGAGGCATCTTGGAGAACTGCAGGCATCGAGTGAAGCTGACCCAAGAGAGAACTGATACAGGTACTGACAGCTGGCCTGGAGTAAGCCCATCAGAGCCAAGTTATGGCACCAAGAACCCAGAGACTAGGCCTGGGGAAGAGGGTTTTGTGGTTTGCTCTTCCGGCTTTAGACCATATTTTCCTTGCTGTACCCTCATTCTTCCTGCATAGAATAGGATTGTTTACTCTGCATATTGGAAGTTTATAACTTACTTTTTGATTTTCAGGGACTCAAATTACAAAATGGCCTTGTATGTCAGAATAGTTAGAATAGTTAGAAGTGTTAAATTTTGAGAAACTCACACATATGACCTAAAAGCAATTTTGTCTTATGAGTTGCCTGTTGTTTGGAGCCACTGGCATCTTTAAGGAAACCTTAAGAAAATCAGGATAATTGTTAGGTCTTGGCTGGGGTATTCTGTGAGGCTGGAACATCTCAGTCAGGAGCCTTGAAGCTGTTTAGGATGTTGGATCACTTGGGCCATCCATTTTTATTGGTGTCTGGTCCTCTTGCTCTGAAAATACATACACTTTTAAAGGTAACATACATATTTGTATTAATACAAGTATAGACTGGGCATTGTACATAAGTCAGCCAAAGATTATTTTGCTATGTATTTTAGCAGGTTGAATATACATCATGTGTCTTATAGTTTGTTTGTTTGTTTTTTTGTTTTGTTTTTTTTTTAAGGTTTATTTCTTTGTTTGTAGCCAGGATTTTCAGGGGGTCTTCCTTGATCAAACCTGATTTTCCTTAACTTAGAATGAACCCATAGCCTCTCATTTCTTGTGGAAATAAAAGCATAACCTTTTCCTCGAATCAATACACCTTTTGACCCAAATTTTTAAGTCAAGACATATTTTTAAGCATATAGGTTGGATTAATCTAGCAGCTTTAATCCAGTGTCTCTTAGCAGTCAAAAAATTTAAAGACAATACAGTAACATACAAGATCCAGACTCTCTGTGTATTTTCCAACTTTGCATGTCTTATTGTATTTTTATATTATTTTATTCATTTTTAGAGGAATTTATTATTTTATTCTTAAATTATTTTTATACATTCTTTCTCTCCTCTCTCCCAAGCCTGTGTAGATTTTTAAATACACTGTAACTCATTCAGTGGTTCTTTGTTCCATCTGATTCAGATTCAGTCTTTAGTGTGTATCTGTATTGTTTTTGATCCATGAGACAAACCTTAAACTGTTATATCAACTGCCAGCATTGCTCAGCTTAGCACATGGTGGTTGGGGACAGCTTCCATGAGACATTTCTGTGTACTATAGCTGGCATGAGAGACATGAAACTAGAATGCCACACTTGGCCCATTTCTGTGTGTTTTATGTGGATTTATGCCAGATGTTAGATGTCATTAGTAGGTGGAGTTTTTCTGTCCCAACTGCCAATCAGTTCTGTCCCACCAGGGGGTAATATAGAAGAAATATAATAAGTCATGTAAAGATGTAAAATACACAGAGAATCTGGATTCTATACGTTATTGTGTTGTCTTTACATGTTTTGGCTGGTAAGAGACACTGAATCAAAGCTGCTAGATTAAACCAACCTATACACTACTGAGTGTGTATCTATCTGATGGCTGGCTGGATTTCCAAATCATTATCATTTTAATGGTTCAACATTAAAATTTGATACCATAGCAACTTGACACCTTGCTTTTATGCTAATTCCACTGCTTATTCACACTTCAAAGCATTCATGTTAACTGAAATTAGAAGAGGAAGAGACTTCTGTTCTGTCATGCTCTAGACCGTAGCTGGTACAACCATGTGATTAATTTATTGAAAGCACCCTCTCACTCTAATCCTGATACTTTTCCCTCCTGCTTGTGTTCCTTCACTCAATATGAGATCCAGTGGTGCTAATAATGCAGGCCCACAGCCTACAGCTGGCTCCCAGAAGTCAAGGACCTGAATATTGCCTGACAGACTGATAACGTTGGCCCTCTAATGCTGTGACTCTACACAATTAATTGAGAAAATGCTCTGAATCCTGGAATGGAATCTTTGCAATAGAGCAATGATTGGAATTTATGTGAATGTATTCTTGAATTTTCAGCTGCCTCTCAGGCTTCTGTCTATCACTAGCAAGCATGCTGTTGTAGCAACTTTCCAGAGGGGAGTTATGGGTGGGTTGTGCAGCAGGAGGCATGTAAGGAAGTCTATGACCTCATGGCATGTTGGATTGATTTATTCAGCAAGTTTCTGGTGAGGAAAGCTGAGGAAGCAACCACTGGCTATTGCACTGTTCAGGGATGTTTGTGTTGCATGTCAAAGCTTGATTTTTGTCCAAATAGTCATCAAACCTATAGATTCATTCATTCATTCAATTTTGGTTGAATACTTATAAACATAACATGGGACAACTCAAATTATCCTAATAATACATAGTCTCTTTTCATAAATTTTAACTTTCATTGTTATTTTATACTTCATCATGATTTCTTGTGTTTTAAAATAAATATTCAGATGTTTGTAAGTAATAAATGTGGATAAATGGGTACATATCTCATAAAATTGTCCATAGTATAATCATGGTGGTATATAAATAATTTCTCTGGGTTTTTTGACATTTTTTTGAAAATGTACATAATAAAGCATTAAAGAAAATAATGACAAATCTAAATACTATGCACAGTAGGTAAAGTTCTATGAAGAGAGAAACTGAAATTTTTAGATAGAAAATTATTGAGGGACTGGGATTAGTTCAGTTGGTGAAAGTGCTTGTTCTGTAAGAATCCAAATCCCCAGCACTCACATAAAAGTCCAGGTATGAGTAGTAAGGGGGTGAGATGGAGGGAGACAGGTAGGTCCCAAAAGTTCTCTGGCCAGTCAGCTTAGCCACCATCACTGAAGGAACAAAAGAACACACCCAGCATCTCCCTCTGACTTCTGCCTGTGTGCACGTGGGTACATGCAAACCCAGGCATCAGCACTCATGACTCACACAAACACACAAATAAAATGGAAAAAGAACGTCTATGGAGTATACTCATCTACAACAGTGTTTAACACAGAAGAAAATTAAACAGTGATACTCTTAGGAAAGGGGCCTCATCTGGAAAAGTGTTTAAATAACATCTGAGTCACAGGCTAGAGCTTTTGCAGCCCAGTTTCAATCAGTTACTTGATTCAGGCTGAGGTGTAACTGTCCACACGGAAGCTCAACTCACAGGAATGACTGCACTCTGAGCCTTGTTGTCAGCTTCTTGGTTCCAGCAAGGGGTCTCAGAAGTGATCCAGTTGGCTTATCAACTAAAGCTAAAAAGTAACTGCCTATTTTGCTATTGTTCATGTCTAATCCTATCCTATACACATTGGCATTAGAAAAGCTGTGGTTTTTTTTTTTTTCAGAAATGAATTTATAGGTTATCTTGACAAACAGAGCAAATCAATACAAGTGAACAAAACCTTGTAAATGAATTGAGAGCTGTTGGTAGGTCTGGAAATCTCAGTGTATCTCTTCACTTTTTTCTACTATGTCTTTGAGGTAGTTTAAAAAGAAAATGGACCCCAATGGGAGTGGCACGATTAGGTGTGGCCTTGTTGGAGTAGATGTGGTCTTATTGGAGGAAGTGTGTCACTGTGGGCTTTGTCTTTGAAGTTTCTTTTTCTCAGGCTTTCCTTAGTGTGACTGTCAGTCGACTTCCTGTTGCCAGAAAGATAGCAGACCTTGGCTGTTTCTCCAGCACCATGCCTACCTGCATGCATGATCATAATGGACTGAACCTCTGAACTGTAAGCCAGCCCCCTCAATTAAACATTTTCTTTGTAAAAGTCACTATGGTTATGGTGTCTCCTCACAGCAATAGTCAACTCTAATTAAGACAGTCTTAAAGGGAAACTATGCAGAAGCACCTTTAACACTGTTGTTAACAGTAGAAGGCTACAGAGTTGCCAGATGAGAAGATTATCTGATGAGATTGTTCCTCCATCAACATTAGGAAGTATTTCTTACACACAGAGGGAGCCCTGGGCATTATTTAAATCACCAAGAAATGGAGGAACATAGAACCCTGAGGAGTCTTAAAATACACCTATTATTTCTTCCATTGTTGAATGAGCTGCCTCCCAAGGAAACAGTCCAATTAAATGAGCAGAGCCTCTGGATGTTATGTAAATCTGAGAGTCAGGCCTGAGAAGTAAGTGCAGGGTCATGACTAATGAGTGCTGCCTCCTATGTCAGTGCTACTCATACTACAACACTGAGTTATCACAGTGATAGTGACAGTTTGGATGCTAAAACTCAAGAGACAAAACCCCATTGACATGCTGATGCTTGCCAGTTGAAATGGAGTCTGAATCTGCTGATTCAAAGAAAGTGCCAGAGGCAAAATGGGCTTACTACTGTCCTGGAAATGTAAAAATACACCATGCCATCCTGTTCAAGATAGAAGCCATTTTAGTCTCAGAGAGGTATGGGAAAGCTACTTGAAATGTAGTTAGTACTTAAGCATGAAGATGAATCATTTTTTCCCAAGACAGACATTTAAATCTTTAGGAAAAGTTGAAGGAAGTAGGGAGCTGAGGGCAGCTGCTCATAGGGTACTGCTTGTATGGAACCTGGCTTTCAATGGGCAAGTGTAAAGGACTGAGACTGATCTGCTTTCAATGCTCCCATGAGGGAAAGACAAAGCAGTCCTATGGGGGAAGATGTTTGAAGAGCATCCTTATAATCCAGAGATGGCATTAGACTGCTGTACAAGCAAGTACAAGGCTTCCCATAACACACACCTGAACACTGATGATAGGACAAGCTTTATTTAAACATTTCTCTAATAAAGGAACAGTGGCCAGCATTGTGTGGTAGGTCCTGTTGGTTCTTGTCAGCTCAGTGTTGGTCTGATAAGTTCTGGGTTTGTTTGCTGAATACCTCCCTTTTCACTCAAAATCAAACTTTGCTTTGGAACTCTACTAGAAAAAAATGCAAAGCAAAGAGGTTTCATGGAGAACAAGCAGAGTGGGGCTATACTCCAGGCCACTGGTGAGCTTCTAAAAGTCAGGGAGGGCTTGCAGCAGTCCAGAGTAATGGGACAAAGGTGTAGATACTACTTGGTGCATAAAGAACTAATATTATGTATGGTATTTAGAGTAATGATTCTGGCTCCCCAGAAAAGACTAACAGTATCCAGAAATGTGTTATTTTAAAATATAAGAGCTAGCTAGCGAGAAGTTTGAGCCATAGGCCACCTAGTTCCTCATTAATATAAGCCTCTGTGTGTTTACTTGTGTCTGAGTGGCTGCACAACTGGGTGGGACACAGGAAAACCACCATTACATCAGAGAAGATGTAGCTGTTAAGAAAGAGGTACAGTTCAGTGTTTTAGAAATAGCCAGATGTGCAGTTCTGTGGGGTTTGAAGCTACATTGTTCAAGGGATATAATTTATATCTTGGTTTAAAGGTTAATGTCTAACAATCAAATAACAATGTGAGCTTCTCATTTCTCCCGTGTAAATTTCCTTTGTAAGCTAGACTGTGAGTGGTTTGTGAGGCCTGCTGCTCGGGTTTCTGGTGAGACAGGAGTGTTGATGAGACTATAACCAAAGGTCACAGCGTTTGGGGATGTATTTTGCCTTGATTGTGGTTCATTAGACATCTTAGTAATTTTGCCAAAGATTATTTCTTAGCAAAAGGAGAGTGGTTTCATATATGAGGTATTTGTAATGGTTTGGTCAGCTGTATCAAAATTCTTAAATTTCAGTTAACAGATCTGGAGGAGTAGGGAGCTGTTTCCCATTCTGTCTTAATTTTCTCTGTCTTTCTGTCCTGCGTTAGCAAGATCATAATGTGGTATGCAAAAAGCCCTGATTCACATAATGCAATATTCACCCAGACATGGAAAAACCAGATTCATCAGCCATTATTAAGCATAATGAGAAAACTGAATTTGACAGAGATATTGGAACTCACAAACTGTTGAAAAACTGGAAGATTGGATCTTAATCCAGTGGATTAGCTCCACTAGTAGCATAGAACTGACTTTCCAATGAACCACAGTTATCCGACAGCACTTGATGGGTGGCACTTAGTAGCCTATGGGGTCCAGAATCAAATAGACTATGTGGAATGGCTTTCTGTGTGCTGTGAATATGTGTTGCTTTCATTGGTTGATAAATAACGCTGCATTGGTCTATGACAGGACAGGATGGAACCCCAGGCAGAAAAATCCAAGGCAGATAATGAAAGGAGAAAGGAGAGGCAGGAGAGACACCATGCTGCCATCTAGGGGGCAGCCTGTAACAGTACACAAGTAAAGCCACAGAACATGTGGTGGTAAAAAAAAAATTAATAGAAATGGGCTGAGTTTAGTTATAAGAGCTGGCTAGCAAGAAAATTGAGCCACAGGCCATGGCTATGCAATTTGTAATTGATATAAGCCTTTATATGTTTACTTGGGTCTGAGTGACTGCAGGACCAGGCAAAACACAGGGAAACTTTCAGCTACAAGACTGAATAGCTCCACTCTTTTCTCTGAAAAGCAAATGAAACAGTAATTAAGAAGGTAAAGAATTTATTTAGTATAATCATATTGGCAACATGGTGTGGTGATTTTTATTTTATTTATGCTTTAATAAATAAAGCTTACCTGGAGATCAGAGGAAAAATCCAGCCATTATAAGTAAACAGAGAAGTCAGAAAGTGGTGGCACCTGCTTTTAATACTTTCACTTAGCAGGCAAGAACTCTGTGTGTTCAAAACCACAGAGACAGGTGTGGTGGCACATGCCTTAATTCTAACACTAATTAACCATGGAGGTCTGGAGGACTGTACAGATAGACAGAAAGTGACAGAACTGTGTAGGAAGAGGAAGTGATGTAGCTGGACAGAGAGCAAATCAGATGGCAGAACAGCAAGGCATATATAAGTGGGTAGATAGGAAGTAAATCACACTTGGGAGCTGCAGAGTTGGTGAAGTAAGGTTGGCTGGTGGCTTTCCCTATTTCCCTGATCTCTCTAAGGCTTTCATCCTTATATTTGGCTCTGTGTTTTATATTTAATAAGACCGTTTAGAAATTCATCTACAACATGGTAGGGCCAGAATTATTGGGCTCAAAGACCTAATAAGAATTTTGTGGTTACAGAGATGAATGCCAGGAAGCACTAGGTAAATGTGGAACATCAGAATGCATTGTGAGGCACTGTGGGGCGTCATTAAGCATTGTGCAGCATTGTAAGCATCATCGTGGATCACCATGTCCTGGACACACTATTCTACTCCATTAGCATCAGCACTGCGGTGTCTGTGTGGAGTTTTTACTGTTGACATAAATGTTTGCTGATCCTATATACAGCAGTACTACCAGCTCCTGATGATTCTGCACTATAGTCTTCTATTCTGTTAAAGTTTTCTCCAAAGAACTTATTCCCTGATGGAGGTGGAAGTGTAGTTTAAAGGGAAAAAACTTGCTTAGCCAGTATGAAGTCATGGATTTAAACCCTTGAAAGAGAAAAAAAAATAACAAAAAAGAAACAAAACCCTTGTGTGTGTGTATGTTTGAAAAAGAAAGAAAGAAAGAGAGAGAGAGAGAGAGAGAGAGAGAGAGAGAGAGAGAGAGAGAGAAGCAGAAGGTACTTGTTTGTATCCTGTTTGTTTCAATCACCAGAGTGTTGGCTGTGTAAGAGAAGGCCATGTGTTGAATTAATCTCATATTCCCAGTGTACAGGATAATCCTCAGCACAAAAGTTTCAAGGAATGTTGTTAAATCATTTGACTAATAAAACAAGATCAAATGATCTTGTATTGTCAGAGGTGAAACTCCTTTTAATCTTTTGAGTTATTTAGAAGCTATTCACTATTGAGGCACGCCTGCTTTTCTTTAGCATTTGGCAGTGTGACCTGACTTCTACACAATAGTGCTATATAGTTCATTGATCTTGTTATGATCAAATATGCAGGAAGAAATAATTGAAGGGACAAACATTTATTGGCCTCATTGTTGAAAGGGACAGTCCACCATGGTGGGAAGGCATGGAGGCAGCGATGGCTCTTGGGGTATTAGTGGAAGCCTTCTCATATCTGGGCAGTGCAAGAATCAGAGGGAAATGATAGCATTTTCCATTTCCCACTCTTATTCATTTCAGGACCCCAGCACATATTAGGTGAGTCCTTTACGTTCAAACATCTCTAGAAACTCTCAATGTATGTCACCTCAGTGATTTATGATCTTTATTTCTTGCTCTATAAGGGCCCCAAAGAGAAAAGGATGCACACAGACATTTATATATACCAGTCCAATGTAGACAATCCCTCACTGAGATTCTCCATCCAAATGATTCTACATTGTATCAAGTTGACAGTGCATTGAAGCTGACCATCACACTTAGCTGTGTTGAGTTCCCAATATTTTATGGATTATTCCTATGCAACATCAGTGGAAAATTATATAGGCAAGCATATTCATTGAAGGTTTAATTGTTCATGGACATGTGAATATTTTGAGTATCTGAGTACTGAAGGTTCGATTAACTTTGCTGCTTTTTCAGTAAGGAGGTAAGTGGCTGAGTACCCAGGACAGGCTGAGAACTGTACAAGGTTCTTTCAGTCCAATTGGAGCCTGAAGCCAAAATTGTTACTACGTTCACATAGCATCCATTTGTTTCATTGCTCTGTATTGGTAAACAGGTGGAGGCATAGGAACCAGAACTGTGGACTGACATTATAAATGGATAAGCTTGAGACTATTGTAAAGGAGGCCAAATTACTCAGTCACCAAGAACAGAATGTTTTCAGGATAAGGCTGAATTTTGTTTCACAGCTGTTAAATTTAATGGAGCTACAGGATGTCTCAGTGCTCTAAACACTCGCCCACTGAACCTCCTAAGCCCCATGCTCAGCACACTGGTCCTCCTGCACTTGAGGAGGTCCATTTCCTCTGCCTTGTATTCCTATCCACACCTGGTTTCAGACACCCCTCCTAATGTGTTCACTTTCCTTATCCTCCTTGCTCACACACTGAGTGCCTTACCGTACTCCCTACACCCTGAGGATATTGTGGTGTTCACCTCATTACCTTGTGAATGTCTGTTGACACATACATATCCCAACAAGATCATGCCTCAGTGGCAGGGACTTATCTATTATCTCATTCTAATGTCAGCCCAGTGCCTGGCAACACAACATGGATGCACAGTAACTGCTTGAGGAGTTAAATGGTATATATGGGACATTTTCTTGACTAACTTCACATCCATAAAAGGCTGAAATTCAATTTCATAGTCAACTTCCAAAATTTGAAGACATCTTTGCATTCACATTTCTTTATCCCTTACATTTAATAAATCAATATTTAAGGTGTTTTCAACGTTCCTTTTCAATGCCATTTCTTAGTCAAGTAATAATGTCCACACCTTCAGAACATTAGAACAATTTTATAGATGATTTTTCCAAAATACCTTGAAATAGTTGCTAACAATTTTGTTTGATTGGTTATGATTTATTAATACTTCCAAGTCAGGATCATTCTTTTTAATAAAGTATCTTTTCTATGCTTTTTTTCTGGTTTTATTATACATAAGTGTATACATATTACACATTACTGTATACATTTTACAAGTAGAAAGGTGACACCCAGGCACTCACAATACTTTGCAAACACCAGCACTGTTTCTTTCCAGAATTTTTCATCATGACAAATGAACTCCTTACTCATTCAACAGTAACCCCCTATTGACTTCTTCTCTTATACCCAGTTACCTCCACTTAGCTTTGTGTCTGGAATTTTTTATTCTATGTCCAATGCATACTTAAAACCATGCCACATTTTCTGTCTTGTTTACTTCATTTGGAAGGATGCTCATAGACATACCACATACCTTAGAGGTCCATTCCTTTTCAGGAGACAGTAATATGCCACTGCATATTTTTATTTGTTCATGAAGCGATCTATTCATGGACACTAGCTGTGGTGAACAGAGCTGTCATGCCCATCACTGCACTGGTTCCTGAAACTCTGCTTCCAGTGACTTTGGAATATGTAAGTAGGAGTGGAATTGTTAGGTAATACTTGAAGTTTTTGAGAAACTGAAACAGTAGCTGCAGCACTTTATTCCACCAACAATTAAAGCTCCAGTTGCTCCCCTCATCTCCTCCCAGAGCTTCCTCTGCCTCTCCTTCCACAAGTTCCCATCAGCCATAATTCATGGATATGTTCCATTCCTCAGGAGCTGCCCCTGTGTTCGGATTTCAGCCATGTGCCCCAGCCTGGGTGTTTGTGTGGTGCTGGGCTGGGACTTGGGTGTCTCCATGACGACGAGCACATTACTGATTGAGCCATCTCCCCAGTACCCTACTGTAGTTCTTGTTTGCATCTCCCCAGCAGCCAATGGTACTGAATAGATTTACTGGTTATTTATACACAAAAATTCATTAAAAAATATAAATTATTTTATAGGTTTAAAATCTCTACTGTATGTAAATTATGAAGCTTAATAATAGAACAAACTCCAGAAAATCCAACCACCAGCCTAAGATACAGCACTCACAGGACTGTTCAAGATCTGCCGGCTTCACAGAGTGCATGTCAGCCCTCCACCCTGGGGTATACTTCTTACTTGAAATATATGTCTATTATTTTCTCCAGAATGTCTATTTTTTCCTAGCTTTATCACAAATATGCACCTTCCAAAACAATATAATACTCGGTCCTAATTGTTTGCGAACTTGGTCTCTGCATGTATTTCCCCGAGAACATTAATTTTTTGAGATTTATGCACCTGTATGGCTCTAATTATAAATTATCCATTTCACTGATACATAGAATCTCATGACATGATTATTCCACAGTCTATACCCTTGCCAGTTAACATTTGAGTAGTTTCTACTTTTCTTACTGTGGCAAATATTAGGGACAATCTTATGTGCCTTTCCACGTGCGTATGTAAAAGCATCTTCAGGTCTGTGGCTAAGAGGGAACTGCTGAATTTGTCTTTCAAAGTAGCAAGTAGCATGAAAATGTTTTCAAAGTGCTTGAGTAAGCTGACACACCCACAAATGCCCACAGGGCTCACACAGGCTGTAACAGACAGGAGATATCTAGACTCTGTGATGTTATCCTATCATCTGGCATGAGCCTTTCTGCTGTCTGTCACATTTGCTTTAGTTTCTACAACTCTCCTGCAAGCAATTTTGAAGACACTGTGGACTTTGCAGTCACTATTCATGAGGCTCTCTATAAATCCAAATATGCGAATAGCTATAGACGCTAAGAAGTACCATGTGAAATTACGGCAATCCTTTAATTTTTAAAGCAAGGTTACTAGGTGCAGACAATTTGAGCTGATATTTTTGTCTTGTGAACTGAATTTCTGTCATTTAAATTACCCCCCAGTTTCTGCTATCACTTTCAACCTTAGTTTTTCTTATGACATTTAATTTTTTTTTAAAAAATTCCTCTAATGAGAAAGATATTTCTTATAAAATAGCAGCATAAAATGTTGGTGGCTTTCAAACTCATTGTTATATTTGTATTGACTGTTATATGTAGTAACTTCTTTCTTTCCTTCCAAGTCCTGCAATTTTATTTTTTAAACTGTGGCTTCTCTATTTGTCTCAGCTCAGCCTTGTGAACAAATTAGATTCTCACTGAAAGAGAGTTCTGGGAAGGGAACCCTGGTTTCTCCATCTTAGGGACAGTTGTCAAGGGTTCTTCTAACCTTGGGCCTCTGAGTCCTCACTGATTATGACGGTTGATGAAGTTAGTTAATGACCTGAGGAGTGAAGTTCAGATTATTATTGTTTGCCTGTGGGACACAAATCTTGTAACTAAATGATTCAAAATTTTTATCAGATTAGATAGGATATAAATATTAAATAGCTGATCTTAGATGAGGGGTGACAACATTTGAGGAACTTCGAGAGAATGGTTTTATAAGTGCTGCCACATATTATTTTCCTACAATTTTAGACTTTGGATAAATCATAATAAAAATTTCCATTATAATTTTTTAGACAAAATTAACTAGCACCTCTGAGAGGTGGTCTGTTGTATGGTTTTTCAGCATTTTCACCTAGAATACTTCTAGTATACACAGCCTTTGTGCAAGCGCACTGAAAATTGTTTCCTTTTGATTAGAAAATGAGACCCAAACACGATGAGTTACACTGACTGCAGTTGGTTTAAGAAGAAAGAGTTAAAGAGAAACTCTAGCTGCCCTCATGTTGCCCTAAGAGAAGCAAAAGCTAAAGACATGTGTCACTATCTTAAGAAAGAATCTGTAGTACATCTGTACTTTTCTAGGTAATGGTTTTGAGGGACTGGTTTTGGATAACCTGCAAGTCACCCACAAGTGAACCTTTCTCAGAGATGGTTGGTTTCCCAAGGATTTTAAAGCTCAAGAAAGTGAGTGGCAGGATCTGGTCCTCAAGGAAAGCCCAGCAGCAGAAGTAATGAATGAAGTTGTCCATCAGCTGATAGTATCATATGATCAATGATATGGCCCTCAGTGGCCATGAAACTAGAGGCACCTGAAAACCAGACATCAGGAATTGTGTTGGTTGGAGTGATCTCAGTCTGTTCAAGCTGCTTCAACAAAAATGACATGGGGTGGGTCTATTCTGAAGGCTGACTCAAGGTCAAGGCTCCAGGAGAGTCAGTGTTATGTGGGGGCAGCTACATCTTCACACAGCAAGAAAAATGTCATTTAAGAAGGCTTTTCATCCACGGCATAATCACCTTCCAAATGTTAGTCTGCTAATCCCATCACCTCTGTTACTGATGTCTCTACATGTAGATTTAGGGGTAGGGATGACACAGGGCAGACTGGGGAGTCCTTTTCTCACTCTGCCTTGATAGTTTTCTCCTACTGCTTCCAATTGCTCAGTATGGCTTGTCATGGCTCCAGATACTGACATTTGACTGTAGTTTGGGAATCTGCCAATACTACCTTTACCATTGTTCCTCTAAAGTAGGAAAGATAACAACTTTCTAGTACATATTTTTAATTTCTGTTGAAGCCTAAGGAATGTACTCACACTACTCCATATAGCAATATGTCAGATGACACTAGTCCTTTTCCCTAGAAGGCTTGCTAAAATAGTCTAGAGCTATAGATAGTCACTTCAGTGTCTCAAGCTTTTGCCATCTCTGCTCCTCATCAACATATTATTCTAGCCTTAGGAAAGGACATTGAAGATCATTTAATTATATTGTGGGGCAAGGAGTTCAGATCAGGAAAAATTCTCACAGAATCAGGAGGAAAGTATCATCCAGGGTTATGGAAGAAGTGAACAGGAGCATCTAGGAAGATATTTATCTGACAGACCTCAGAATGGGTATAGTTCATGAATAAGGTACTATTATACAGTATAATAGTATATCTCATTTAAAACTTTACTTCTAGAATTTCTAACTTGCCAGAAAAATGTTATTTAGTAAAACTAGCATTACCTGGTGGTGTATTGTCACATAATATTTCAGCAAATACCTAAATAAGGCACCAACAGAATTGTTTTAAGTATTTGAAAAAGACTGATTTTTGTTTTGTGTTGTAGGACAGAAGTAGGAAATTATATGACATGCATGGTATATCAAACATTAATACCTCAGAAATGATGTTAAGATAAGCATTCAATATCAATAACACACAATCAGGTAGCAGAGTGAAAATGGGCCGTTCTCATAATGCATAGGTACAATTCTTTGGCATGCTAACTTATGTTGGGAAAGAAAATAATTTAAAAGTAGGCCAGTCTTTCGTCCTTGGGTCAAAGATCATAACTATGAACAATACACAGGTTCTCTTCAGGAAAGTCAGCTTAGCTTCCCACACATACAGCAGTTTAAAGGATGATTAAACCATGTAACAAGTTACATCACGTCAGTGCTTAGAAACACAGTATTAACATTTTGTTTATTCACCCCTCCAACCTGTTCAATGATATTCAAATTCCTCACAGCTTTGACAATGAGGTAGTTTCAATGCTGTGTGAGAAGACTCACTTTGATGTAGCCCAGATGTAGTGGTTTTTTAAATTTTGATCCGATGGAATTAGCATTTTTTTTTTTTGCTCTCTGTGGAGGTAATACATCATGTGGCTAAGACTCAAAGTTTACACACGCCAGCAAAGCAGATGCTCTGAAGAGGGAGAGTTACCAAGAAGGTCCCACAAGTTCTGTTTTCTCCATTAAAATGATAAGGCACTGAAAACCCAATATACAAACAAGCTAATTAATTATGCTTATATGGAGCCTAATATTGTCAACTTGGCAGAGATAGAATTTTTGTGGCTAAGCAGTGACAGCAATGGAAATTTCTAAGGGAAAAAGGTACAGTTTTATGAACTTTCAAGTATTCACTAATATTTCCAAAAAGTTGATGGAAAAACATATTACTGTCATTGTTTACTTATTACATGTTTTCAAGAGTGTTTTTAAATGTAAACATATTTCATTTGGAGAAAATGGGTTTGTACTATATGTCTTTAAATAAACATTTAAATTTTAGAATTGTTTTTCATTTACAAAAAAATTATGAAGATACATATATATGTATATGTATGTATATATATATATCACAATTAGTTTTTATGTTAGAAATAATTCATATTAGTCAGAGTCATTCATCATAATTAAGTAACAACTATTATAATT
The DNA here is from genome assembly GCF_903995425.1 of Onychomys torridus. Taxonomy (NCBI): domain Eukaryota; kingdom Metazoa; phylum Chordata; class Mammalia; order Rodentia; family Cricetidae; genus Onychomys; species Onychomys torridus. The sequence goes on from NC_050445.1 coordinate 16,686,014, forward strand.
ATTTTATTATTATTGTTTTGGGGTTTTGTTGAGACAGAGTCTAATGACATAGCCCAAGCAGGACTTGAAATCACTAAGCAGGCAGGATATGTGTGATCCTAATTGCTCAGCCTCCTGAGTTCTGTAATAACAGGAATATGACACCATACCCTTCTTTGATGTATTATTTACTAAAATAAACATTTCCTTTTTCACTTACTGAAAATAGATCTTTTTATAGAATATATTTTGATTACTTTCCCCTATTCCCGGGATTATCTGCTTCCCTGAGTAGTACAGCCAGTGTGTTCCCAGTGAGTGCCTGCAAAAGTCGGTGGCTGAGACAAAGCATGGACTGGTGACAGAGGCTGTAGGAGATCTGTGATCTTCAGACCTCTGTTCTCCCTCCTCCTCTCCATACCCATCCCCTAGTCTTATCCATGGCTATCTAGCAGACCACCTGTTGTGGACTCTCCTGCCTTTCTTCCCCTCTTCTCCAACAGGTCACACTTCCTTTACATTTTCCTAACTTTTCTCTTAAGTCTCTCCTTTCCTGTTCCAGCATTCTATCCAGAAAACCACTGAATTTAGGTGTTGTTTATCTTTTTCTATGACAGTTTTCCTGCCTTTCTTCATTGCTGATGACCTGGACAATTATCAAGACAGCTGGTCTGGTACTTTATAGAAGTTCACTCCCTTCTGGTATGTTATTCTATTTGTTTTGCTAACTATGAAAATGGGATAAGGGTTTTTGAAATGGAGACAACAAAGTAGATTTTCACTACATCTTTTCAATGATGCCTAGCAGATACATAGCTAGTCACAATAATTATCCTTAATCTCCTGGCATGAGGTACTATTTGCTAAGCTCCTTCACTAAAAAATATCTCTATTTATAGCGTTTTATAATACTGGGGAAGAAGTGGCCAAACATGGATGCTCATATCAAAACACCTGTCTTAATCCTCTCCAACTTAGGGAACAGCCCCACATAGTAGATTCAAGGTGAACCTTTGCTGCTTGGGATTTGGTCTCTTCCTCATTCCCAGCTCCCTTGTATATTAGAGAACAGATCAGGGACTAGGGAGGAAGGCTGAATGCAAAGTAATTTAAATATCATTAGGTTCCTGAAAGCACTGCTTAGAATTAGTTTTCTGCATGAAGCCATTGACTAAGGGATGATTGTTTATTGTTTATAGGTTATTTGTAGGACATTTACAAAAATACTAGAAAGCACACGCGGGGGGGGGGGGGGGGGAAGTAGTCCCCCTAAGCCAAAGCAATAATATATCTAGTATTTGACAGGCTTTTTTAAATCATGGAAACAAATTGAGATTTTTTTTTTAAAAAAAAAGAGAGAAAGGATTGTTGAAATCTGTTATATTTCTGCATTTTATATCTATGTGCTTGGCCACTGAAGAGCTAGTGTAGATAATTATATTCATGACTACAGGAATGAGGATTTTTGCAAGGCTTGGAAATTGACAATTAGCAGTTAATCAAAAGGATTGGAACAACTTAATGCTGATATCATCATCAAAATGAGCAAGAAGATTACATGGATCAGATGAGAAAAGAGGCTTTGAACATAGAATCTGTGGGTTTCCGCTGATTAGTAACTCAGAAGGCTGGGTGACCTCTTCTCCTTGTTAACTAATAGCCAGTGATCAAACAATTTTAGCATTAAATGTAGCACACTCGAAACAAACTGTGTGCTCTTTTTCCAGCTTTCTATATCCTGATCTTGGAGTCTAAGACTTTGAAAGTTCTTATCACTCTTGGTAGAGCACGGTTTGTTTTGTTTTGTTTATATTTTAAAATTTTTCATGCAATATATTTTGGTTGTATTCTTCCTTTTCTCTCAAACCCTCCCAGATCCTTGCTCCTTACCCACACACTTTCATATTATTTCTCTTCCTTAAAAGAAAATGGCCCACTTTCTTCTCCAAGGCCAATTCCAGAATCTCTGAGCTCTCACTCCATACCTTCTTGTAGATGTAACTGTCTTGTTAAATAAGAAACTCAGAACCAATTGCAGAGTTAAAAACCACGAGGTCAGATCAAGAACGGGAAAACCTTACCCTTCACTGCTTCTGCTGTTCTTCCTCTCTGCAAGAGACCTACTTTTGTGTGTCCTATCTTTTTTATAGACTTTCTGTTCTGTTTTCTCATTGGTTGTAAACCCAGCCACATGGCCTCCTCGTCACTGCCTGTTTGTACAGACCTCCAGGTCTTCTATGGTTGGTATTGAGATTAAAGGTGTGTGTCGGCCATACTGGCTGTGTCCTTAAACACACAGAGATCTACCCAGCTCTGCCTCCCAAGTGCTGGGATTAAAGGCGTGCACCACTACTGCCCAGCTTCTGCTCTGGCTTGCTCTGACCTCAAGGCAACTTTATTAACATACAAATAAAATCACATTTCAATACAAATAATATATCACTATATTTCCCCTTTTCTATTTTAATAAAAAGAAAAAAAGGAAAAAAGTTATAACTAATATAAGAAAAACTATATACAAAAGTACAATAACTATATATACCATATATACAAACAATAAATACCTAAACAATGTCTAATCCATTTGCATTTGACAAATTCAAAGAAAATAATTCCATTATCTATCCTATTTTGTTAAGTCCAAAATGTACCTGATTCACTTTCTATCCTAACTTATATTGCTAACGGAACTGTCTTATAGCATCTTTCAAGTTTATACAGTTACAGCTCTTAGTGAGTTTTTCTGAAATCCTTAACAAAGATAATTATAACTATAACTAACTGATCTTCAACTCCCTCAGAGACCCAAGAAGGAAATAATACTACCTAATAAAAAAGAAAAACAGGAAGTGCATGCAAGCAGCTTCCAAAAAAAAAAAAAAAGTGAGTTGACCGAAACAGCCAGCTGCCTGGACAGTCACCTGAGGTTTCTCCACAGTGTTGGGGCATCATCTTCAGCCTATAGGCTTAGCGAATCTGACAGACTCATTTGTGAACTAGGATGTATACAAGGTCAACAGTTTGACCTCACATTTGGTGAGAGCAGTCCATGTACCAGAAACACCTGAATTCCATTAGTGTCATGTCATGATTCAGGATTTTAAATTCTGGAAATTATTGATGTTTTTTTTTTTCAATTCAGCTGTCCATTTTTCTTGGCTGTGTATATGTGGCTTCATCTCAGCATCCCGTTCTTCTCCACATCCCTCTATTAAATGCCAGTCTACTATTGAGAGGGTTGAGCTTAGTTATTCTTCAAGAATAACTGTTTCCTCTGCTGTTCCATTGCACATCAGAAGCCATAGGCCCACTCCCTGTTCAGCTGCCTTTGAAGAAAAGGGTACAGTACCTTTTACAAATTGCAAAGGCTACTCACTTCAGGGATGGTGCCATATTGTCCTGGCTTCAGAAGATGCCTTCTTTAATATTGTAACTGTAATTCTTGCTTGATAATTGTTTTGTTATCTGTAATTTTACTGTGTGAAAGTTAACCCTCCTTTTTTTAACAAAAAAGAAAAGGGGAAGTGCTGTGGATATCACTCTGTATAAATAAAGTACTGATTGGCCAGTAGCCAGGCAGGAAGGATAGGGTAGGCGGGACAAGGAAGAGGAGAAGGCTGGGAACAGGAAGGCTGGGAGGAGACACTGCCAGCAGAGGCCATGAAAAGCAACATGTAAAGACACCAGTAAGCCACAAGCCATGTGGCAAAGTATAGATTTACAGAAATGGCTTAATTTAAGATAAAAAGGTAGATAACAAGCAGCCTGCCACAGCCATACAGTTTGTAAGTAATGTAAGTTTCTCTGTGCTTTCTTGGTTGGGTCTGAATGACTGTGAAACTGGCGGGTGAGAGAGATTTGTCCTGACTGTGGGCCAGGCAGAAAAACTCCAACTACACCTTCTCCCTAACCATCCAGATCTAGCCAGAATCCCAAAAGCAGTTTCCAGGCCTAGTCAGGTGACTCCTACTTACATCACAACTAACCACTTGGCTTCTGCCAGGACTGCCTGTAACTGCTACCACCTAAGGGTTCCTTTTGCTCCTCATTCAACCTCTCTACCCAGCTAGATCTCCAACTAATTTTTCAAGGTGTATCTCCTTGACACTTCCTATTTCAGCACCCCCTCCAAACCCTGCAGAGCTAGCCCAAGTTCTATAACCAATGTCCAGACATACTCTGGCCACCCATACCTGTACCTCCACCAATCTCTAGGTTACTGCCAGGACCTTCCTTCCCCATCTCCTAAACCATTGGCCCCTCCCTCACCATATTCAACCTTTCCACACAAGCAAACCTAGTCCCACACTTCAGGCTTGGACTTTGTCACATGTATAACCTTTTTAAGAATGTATCTATTGTTGCATACACAATGCACTTGAGACACAAGGTCCATAGGACCTGAGCTGCCACTGACCTAAATGTCCCCTCCTTGAGGACTAGCTTTCATGATACCAGGAGATGCCATGCAAGCTTCCAAAGGAGAGAAGCAACCCATAGTCCTACCCAGCTATGAAGCCTATGAACCACAACAGTGACTAGCACAATATGATAACACTAAGGGAACAGTAGTGGCATATATACATTTGAAGCAACCAACAGTTCTCTTATTGGATGAATACTTCCACTCAACGAGATGGAAGTGAAAACACGTACTAGAAAACTAACAAAGTGTTCAGTGCTAGTAAAGTTATGTATATTAGAGGAGAACCTACATCTACCACTTTACCAAACCAGCACAAACCATAACTAGATTCTAAATATTTGTTCTTATACCCACAGTTAAGTGTCTTTCCTCACTGTTCATCAAGGAAGCTTTTCCTTGAAACAGACTAACCCTTTTATAGAAAACCGCACCAATTAAAATTCATAGTTAGAGATCTTAGCCCTAACAGATACATCTACAAAACAACTCTAGCTGGGCAACGGTGGCGCATGACTTTAATTCCAGCACTTGGGAGGCAGATCGAGACAAGCCTGGGCTACAGAGTTCCAGGAAAGGTGCAAAGCTACACAGAGAAACCCTGTCTTGAAAAACCAAAACAAACAAACAAACAAAAACTTTGTACCTAAGGCTCAAGGAACATTGTGGACAAAGGGATAGAATGATTAGAGGATCCAGGGGGTAATTTTCTATGAGACTATTTCTCCTGGTAATGTCAAAACTATATACAAAAAGTTACACCAGCATGGCTGCCTAAACGTAAGTTGAACATGAACAATGATAAACATACCAAAGTGGACAGGTGTAGATGTAATGGTCTTATTAAATAAGAAACACAAAGCCAAATGCAGAGTTAAAAGCCCAAGAGGTCAGAGCAATAGCTAAAAGCTGATATTAAAAACCCTTTCTTACTCTTTGCTGCTGCTGTCGTCCTTCCCCTCAGCAAGAGACCTACTTCCTGTGTGTCTGTCTTTTTATTGACTTTCTATTCTGCCTTCTCATTGGTTGTAAACTCAACCACATGACCTCCTTGTCACTGCCTATCTATACAGACCTCTAGGTCTCTATGGTTGATAATGAGATTAAAAGCATGTGTCTCCATGCTGACTGTATCCTTGAACACACAGAGATATGCCTGTCATGTGATCAGGATTAAAGGTATGCACCACCACCATCTGGCTTCTGCCATGGCTTGCTATTATCTCTGAACCCCAGGCAACTTTATTTATTAACATACAAATAAAATCACATTTCAGCACAAATAAATTATCACCAAAGACAGGGGGAACCCAGGAGACCTCAAATCATACACAAAGATACAGGCAACATAGGAATAATGGGAACAGAAGAAATGCTTTTCCCTAGGGAAGAGCACACCAATTCTTTATCTAATACCAAATGGTCAACCCTGAAAACACACATACAAGTAACATTATACAGACTGAGCAGATTATAATTAGGAATATATATGTACCTATGTATGCATATATCCATGTAACTACAGTCAATAAAAAAGATGTCATGAATTTGAAAGAAAGCAAAAAGGAGTACATGGGAGAGTTTGGAGGGTAGAAGGGGAAGGTGTAGCTGGCATTTTCTCCAGTCCTTCCCAGGCCCACAACCACTCAGACCCAAATAAGCACACAGACACTTATATTAATTAAAACTGTTTGGCCTAATGGCTTAGGATTCTTGTTAGCTAGGTCTTATACTTAACCCATAATTCTTATTTATGTTTATCCACGTGGCTTGGTACCTTTTCCCAGTTCTGCCTTCACATTTTGCTTCCTATCTGTCTGGCTGGAAACTCCTGACTCAGCCTTCCTGTTCCCAGAGTTCTCCTCTCTTTTTGTCCTGCCTATATTTCCTACCTGGCTACTGGCCAATTAATACTTTATTTATTAACTAATCAGAGCAACACATTTACAGCATACAGAGTGATATCCACAGCAGGAAGGGAGAAAGGGGAAGTGATTATACAATAATCTCAAAATTAAAAAAATAAACACCAAGACAAATTTCAAATTTATAAAGTACACACACACACACACACACACACACACACACACACACACACACTAAAATCAAAACAGAACAAGATCATGGAGTGTTTTTGTGTTGGCCAACTACTCTTAGTCACGAGACCTGCTTTTGTGGTATGTTTAATACACCCAGTGACACTGGAGAAAGCTGAGTTTTCCTGTCCCAGAAGGTATGAGTTACAAATAGCTTCTTGGTTAGGGATAGGACTATGTCTTTCAAAGCCAGTGGTACCTCACTTTCAATGGCCTTTCATGCCGAGTACAAGGGACTGATCTTTTGGTCATCACTGTCAGCTAGCATCATTGGTTACATGTCAGGTATAGTAATGGTTGGTAAAACAGAAATAAAGCCTTATTAATTAAAGAAAACAAAAGTGACCACTGTTTGCTACAATCTTCTGATTTTACAAATGAACAAGAGATAAATCAATTAGGAAACGTTCAATAATCCATTAGTGAAAACATGGTACTATTGAACTAAGTTCTGAGAAGAAATGGTCATGAGTGACGTTTTATGTATAGCCTAAAATCAAGATGATTCTCAGTAGCTGCTTGGGGGTGAATAGTGTGGCAATAGTTCCCTTCCCCTTGAGCCTGGGGCACTCTTTGGAATGTGGACTTGTGCAGGAAGACACCACACTGGCCCTTGACTCTTTCTTGAGCTGCTCTCATTCCATTGCTAAGGTTTATTATGATTGGCAAATAATAATTAATGGTGTGACAAATACCTAAAAAAGTCACACCCATAAATGGGCACTATGAAAGTGGAGGCAGGAGGATCAAGGTGATCAGGGTAATTCTTGGCTCCACAATAGTTCAAGGCAGCCTTGGCTGCATGAGATCTTGTCTCAAGACAGAGGGGTGTGAGCTGTAGAGCCTAAAGCAGGGAAGGAAGAAGGTTCTGGTTTTCTTCAATAGTCACCTCTCCCTTAACTACCTGGGGATTCCTGCTCTCTTCTGATGATTATTATTATATTTTTTGTCTTTCCTTTTAAAATACAGGAAATGATGCAGTGTTATATTCAGAGAAACTTCTGGTTAAGGCTTATCTGTCAGTGGGAAAGAAGCGTGAGAGAAGACAAAAAGTATTATTACCAGTAATTGATAAATGTATGTATTTGATTGGTTCTCATCCCCGGGCCCTGGGAATCAATCCCTAGCCACTTGCCTTAAACTCTGACAAGGCTGTGAGCTCATGTCACAGTTTTAAATCCTGATCCTGCCACACAAGCCTTTGACCATAATACAATGGCTCACACAGGACTTCCCAAGGCAGGGTTTAGATCCTCATGCCATTTCTCCTCACAGAGCTACCTAGATAAGGGGTGCATTTGTCTGAAAACGCACATAAGATATATGGCAGGTTTTATGTTCCCACCATTCAAGCACTCACTGAGGTCAAATGTTTGGTACCTGAGCAAAGATGTACTCTCCAGCCTGAATGAAAATTCAACATGTCATCATAACAAAGCAGCCAGTCCCCTCTGCTGCAAAGAAAAAAAGTCTATGAATGTGGGGGGTCAAGATGAGGGTATCTGCCAAAGCAGACACACTGCTGGTTAACAAAGGACACTGTCATGTCACACTGATGCAACAGTGCTGGTGGAACATCAGCTATAGAAGAAATTTCCACTTCTTTCTCACAGACCCATTAATAAAAATGAGAGCTGAACATTGGCTTTGGAAAATTAGAAATTTAAACACTATAAGTGTGTTTAAGTACCTGTGTAGCTGAATTCAATGGTATCAATTGATTGGTTTATAAGAGTCACTAGATGGCAGTATCAACCAGTTAGTGTGTCACAATTTGGATTTGGAATGTTTAAATACATTCGTAGGAGAAACCATTAAAAGTGAAATTTAATCCATGGTGATTCTGGGAGAGTGTTGCCCTTGGCACAGGAAAATGATCTTCTAATGGTCATAATGAGGTAGAGAAAGGGCCTCAAAGCCTTGAGATTGTGAGGAATGTCCAAATTTGCTTCAAAGCAAGTCTCTGCAAAAGAAAAAAAAAATTATCTATCTGATGTGTTACAGTTGGTTAAGAGTTTTCAAAAATGTTTTACATTGAATTTTCATTCTGGGTTTGGGGTCAAGAAAAAAATTGGTATGATTATCTCTATTTTATCAAAAGTTTAGAGTCTCTTTCACACCAGGTGCTATTTGGGAAACTGAGGAAAACCTGGTTATCATGTAGCTATGGATCAGCAGTTGGCAGGTGGGTTCCAGGTATGAGTTGTCCTGTGTTCTTCAGGAAAACTCCATGTGATAAACTTGATCTAGATGGATAGTGACTTTTCAGCTCTGTACAGATACTCATGTTTATAGCCTATAAACCAGGATTTTCAACCTTCCTAATGCTGTGACCTCTTAGTACAGTTCCTCATGTTGTGATGACTCCCGACTGTAAAATTATTGTTGTTGCTACATCGTAACTATAATTTTGCTACTATTATAAAAAGTAAGACAAGTAACTGGTATACATGATATCTGATATGTGACCCCTGTGAAAGGCTCCTTCCACCACTAAAGAGGTCACAACCCACAGGTTGAAAACTTCTATGAAAGCTTTTATCCCTAGTACTTTGGTAGGAAGCCCCATTTTACACGTAAAGTATTAGTACAGTATTGAAAAATACTAAATTTCCCAGAAATGTGGCTACATTTTGAATCTTTTCGAAGACACTGCAATATTTTTTGTGGTGGTTTGAATAAAAAAGGCCCCATAGGCTTAGTGGGTGGTATTACTTGAGAAAGATTAAGAGGTGTAGCCTTGGAGGACATGTGTCACAAGGGGTGGGCTTTGGGGTTTCATTCTCTTCTGGTTGCCTGCAGCTCCAGATGTAGAACTCTCTACTTCTCTAACACCATGCCTGCCTTTGTGCCACTAGGCAACCTGCCATGTTGACAATGAACTAAGCCTCTGACTCAGCAAGACCCAGTTAAATGCTTTTGTAAGAGTTGCCTTGGTCATGGTGTCTCTTCACAGCAATAAAACACTGACAAAGACTCATGGGAAAGGACAATGCAAGAACTATAGGATATTATATAAAGACCAAATATTCAAATAATAGGCATTGATGCAGGGGAAGAATGCCAGGTTAAGGGTAAATTCCAGATATATCTATGAGTTTGATTCTAGGATACAAGGAGCCTTAGAAATACTTATTCTAAAACAGAACTTAGGTTTAATGGAGCTGACAGTTGCTGCAAGATGACACAGTTAGAAGCTATATACAGTGATTATATATCCTGCCCCTGTCTGATATGGATGTGTTGTTAGAACCACCAGAGGGCAATATACAGAAAACACAAAGCTCCAGCTGTCTCCTTGACAAAAATCTCATTGCTGCTTAATTTTCCTACCTTACCATATCAGTTTGTTATTTGAATTTCATTGTATAAACAGTCATTTAACCATTTTTATGACCTAGGAAAACAATGTGTAGTTAGCTCTTTATTTTTTTCCAAATACAGTCTTCTAACTGAGGAATGTGTGCAGACAGAAGGCTGGCTGAATGTTTTGTCTGCCAGCTCTTCGTAGTTCACCTATGAAATCCAGGGATCATTTTAGGGCTACAGGAGAAAATATGAACCAATGCCCTTGAACAGCTTTTGATTCTGCTCAGAAAAGAGGCAGGGAAAACCTGCCATTGGTGCTGTGTGATGAGTACTGCATTATCAGTGTGAGCAAGATGCCAAGGAGCAGAGGCCTGAGCAGTTAATCCTGCCTAAGGCTAGGGCAGGGGGATCTGCTCTGAGCTATCAACATAAAAGAGGGGAGAGAAAAAAATCCATGTTCTGATTTCTCTGAAGGGCTTTTACTGTGCCTTCAGGAAATATTGGAAAAGGCAATTCTCAGAAAACTGATGCTATAAGGTTTTTTTGTAAGACACCTAGAGACTTATACAATGGGAAATACCCTCTCTGGAAGTTGCCCCAAGGCAATGAAGTACACACTGGAAACATTAACTATAAATGGAATCTGATGATTTGAAATCCTGTGGGCCTCTCATAGAGATGACATTAGCATCCCATGCACCTACAAACCAAAGAAAGACAACGCACAGCTGCATCTAAATCTGCATGCCACGGAGAGATATGCTGGTCAGAATTTCACCACTGAATCCTAGAAATGAAATTCTCAACTAGCAGCATTTCTTAGTTTCTGTGGTGTAAATTCTCAGCGGGAGTTCAGCTTTCTGCTCCTGACAGCCTGTGAAATCAGATGGGAGAGGTGCTGTTTGCAATTAGCCCTTCTGAACTGGTGAAAATAGGTATGAGCTGGGGAAATCCATGCTCCAAATAAGCACTTTAGTGTAGATGAATTTCAAAACAGTCTTATTAAATAAGAAACACAGAGCCAAATACAGAGGTAAAGCCAAAGAGATCAGAGCAAGAGCCACCAAGCATTAGCTTACCACCAGCAGTAGCTTCCCTGAGAGAGAGACCTTCTAATGTCTAACTTGTGTTTTTATTGCTTTCCTGTTCTACTTTCTCATTGGCTCTAAGCCCAGCCACATGACTTCCTCATCACTGTCTGTCTATACAGACGTCCTGGTCTCTATGGTTAGTACTGGGATCAAAGGTTCAAGTCACCCCTCTTAGCTGTGTCCTTAACCACACAGAGACTCTGCCTGCCATGTGACTGGAGTAAAGTCATGGGCCACCACCGCCTGACTGCTGCCTCTGGCTTGCTATGACCTCTGATCCCCATGCAAACTTTATTTATTCACATACAAATAAAATCACATTTCAGCACAATTAAAGTATCACCACACTTTAGTCATTTTGTGATGGAAATAGGGATCAGTGATTTTAATTGTGACTGGGTCACTAACAGGCTGTGGCATGAGTTTTTGTCGTCACTGACCTGTCTGATGAAGTCACTAAACACTGATATTGACTTTGCCTAGAATGCAACCAGTAGGTGTAAGAGGTGCTCAGCCCAATAGTTCACCTCCTTTCCAAGAAATCCCACTCAAAGCTGTGAAGGTAAGGTAAGTTTATGCCCATTTTATAGATGAGAAACTAAAAGGCAAAGGCTAAATGACTTTTTTGATGCAGCAATGAACATGGAAACATAGGAATTTCTATAGGACTTAAAAATGTTTACAAATGAATTTAAATGCTCATTAAATATTTTGTTACAGTTCATTGACATGCTTGGAGATCTTCTAGGAAGGGTGTTTGCTGCCAGGTAGCTGTCTTCCAGTCTGAGCCCTCCACATGTCCTTGCCATTTCCACTCCTTCCAGAGAAGCTACATAGAATTCTCTAGAGACCAGCTTGTTGGACAGTTTGCCTTTCCTTGAAGCATCCTGAAAACTAAGCTTTAATGTTAGAACTCCCATGATACATACATTAACATTGTAGCTTTAATTTTATTATTTGTAATAAAGCATTCATTCACTTAGTGACCACAAAGAATAAAAGGAAATAGAAAACTAAGCATAATTACCCTATCAGTTCTTTATTGATGAAAGTCCCACAAGAGTACGCTTTAAGCCTGCTGCTTAGAAAACTGTTGCTGCTTAGACATAGAACTTCAGATTAGTACAGGAATAGACAGGATAAATATGGTCACTCAGAGCTCCACCCATCTTCTTCCCCAAAGGTACTTACTACTTAAGCGAAGAAAATTTTCGTAGTCTCTCTCTCTCTCTCTCTCTCTCTCTCTCTCTCTCTCTCTCTCTCCCTCTCTCTTCCTCCCTCCCTTCCTCCCACCCTCTCTCTCTCTCTCCCTTCCTCCCTCCCTTCCTCCCACCCTCTCTCTCTCTCTCTTTTTCTCTCTCTAGGTCCCTCCCTTCTCATTGTCTCTGTCTTAGGGCTTCTCTTAATCTCTTTAAGTTTTAATTGAAAATTACCACATACTCTACAAATGAGCCTCTATTTTTGTTTTTCTATTTTGGGAGAAATATAGATTTTAATATTTTTTTGCACTGTAGAAAGTACATCACTCTGATTGGAAAAACCTCATTTCTTTGGTTTCTCAGAATGACCTATGTTCACTGATGAAAGAAATAACCTAATATCCACAGGGGAGAGGGTTTACAGAGCAGAGCATCTATTAGTCAGGTCTTCATTAGTTAATGCATCTCTCATAAAAGTAGGAGCCAGCTCAAACGTCATTCTTGAATAGCTGAGCACCCTGAAAGCGAGAGATCAGTAAATAGCTTTTTTCTGTTTATGAAATTGGGAGGAAGAAGCTGTTCCCCTTCATAGAAAATGGGTCTGGATCCTGAACAGTGTTTACTTTATAAATCAAACTCTCTGGATGGGAGAGAGTACCTAGGGTTCCTGTTTTGCAGCTAAGGATGACTCAGAACCTGGGCTCAGCCTCTACCTGTAGATGTAGGGTACATTTCCAAGGTCATCTATCTGGGCTTCTTAGTGTATGTTGGAAGAGTCTCTAGGAGAATCCTGAACTCCTTCTCAGAGTCATAATGTCAACAGTGTTTGACCTGATTCTTCAGTGAACTGCAGACCAATGCAATCAGAAGACAGATTCAATGTTTGATTTAACGATACACTGCAGAACCCAGAACATGTACAGGGATGTAGTAAAAACTGAAGTTTTTGCTGAGTGAGTGAGTATGTCAATTTCCAGGTAGTTGCCATAATTAGTCAGGACTATTCCTTGCTGAAGGTATTAATGATTTATATGTGTCAAGATGTAACCTAACATAATTTTCAAAAGCAGCAAGGAACCTGATTGATTACACACATTCCCTCCACAGTTCTTAGAAACTTTGGGGAAGCTAGTGACTCTTGACTTCAGGCTCTGATCTTGTCACTATTAAACTTTGTAGTGCGACACTCTCCTGATCACAGCTTCTGCTTTAGAAAAAGAGTAATCATAGTGTTGTGGTTTGAAAAACATAAAAGTGGGGCCCACAACATGTAAACTAAAATCATTCTGCTGCTGAGGAGATGGTGCCTTACAACCTAATATCCACAGGGGAGAGATGTGTGTACATTTCTCTCCTTGCTGTTGAAAGACTGGTGAAACACACATGTCACAAAGCCCTAAAATCCTATTTGAATTCTACTTAGATTCTCTGTCCCTGTCACACAGATGTGCACTTGCATTCATGACTGTGATGGATTTAAGTGTCCTACCATATAGTTTATAACTTTTGGTGATCAACAGTTAAGTAAAATTAAAAGAAGCTTCTACTTATACTAGTTGTAGATTTGTCCTTTTGAAATAGCTTTGTGCAAAAGATCTCTGGTTTCTGATTTCCTTAAGTTCCAAGTTTGCCTCGTTGACCTGACTTTGAACTGTTCTCCCCTGGAGATAGGAGAATGTGTTAGCTTCCTACAGGAGATAACCTTTCCCTTCCATCTCATTTGGTACTCATTCACCCCAGCTTTGCTTGATGTAAATCAGAGGACTGTCTGCTTAATGCCTTCTTTTATCTCTTTATTTCTTCTTTGTCTATAGTGCTTAGTGTTCTGATCCTGTGTGTGTGTGTGTGTGTGTGTGTGTGTGTGTGTGTGTGTGTGTGTGTACAGGCCCACTCCTGTTCTAGGCAGGACAATACTGTTACAAGCTAATGACTTTCTTAGCCACAGGGCATTATACTGCAGTAACATCATGTTCAAATTGAGCAGTAATTTATACTAGACTAGCACTGGCAACAGCCATTGCTACTATTATGAATATAATATGGAACTAGATGCTTCGTTGTGATGTATTGCTTAATAAATTTTAAATATTATCCTATCATATCTGTCAGCAATACAAAAATGATGAATAAATGACCATTTGTCATATCCGATGGCTTATGGTTCAGCATGATTACTCATTATGATTTAATACCCTGCATTTAAGTCCATTTATGCTGTTACCAGTAAAATTACAAGTGACATTAGCATTTTAAAGTCATACAGTTTACTAGACTCCCTACATTTTTCAGACTAAGTGTCTGGTTTTAAAGTACATATGCTTCCAGAGATGAATAGCAAACACTTCAGTTACATTAAACTACATATTCTAAAAGGTGACTCTTTCTGAACACAAGAAGCACAAGTTATTTTTCTCAAGACATATAGTCTTCCTTTTCTATGTGACCATACCCTTATTCAACAGTTATAATACTAGGATCACATATAAGTTCCTTCCTTCATTTCCTTCCCTCTCTAGGTGTGCAGTCCTGGCTCCCAGAGGACCAGCTGCCCTCCTGACTCCTCTTGCAGTGTGCTGTGCTTGCATAGTGATAGGGAGGAAATGAACCAGTGCTGTTAGTCTCTGAGATCTTGCAATGTGACCAGTTTTTAAATGATTGTACTGTCAGGGTGTCCTTTAACTTCCTAACACAGCTACAGCAGGTAAAGGCACTTGATTAAGGAAACTTCCACCTTCTTAGAATGGCTTTGTGAAGTAGGTATCAATACTCTGGTTCTCCAGTTAGAAAAGTTTAAGTTGGAGCCATCTGCCAGAGTGTTCACAATGAGACATCTAGTTGAGCTGAACTGTGTGACTCACCCACAGACAGGAGACTAAACACTGACCACACCCACCCCTGCTCCATATTCTCCTTCAGTCCAAGGCCATTGAGCACAATTTTATGCTGATATTTGCTATGGAAGACTAGAAACTAATGTGAGCTTCTTGCCTTAGGTTACAAAATCTTGATTTAGTTCTACTAATAGGAGGTTCGGGAGTGAAAATATCTATGGAAATACAGCTTGTTCCTGGATGAAGACAAGTATTCAGTTCAAGAAAGCTACAGAAAGCTGCCAGCATTGATAAAGCAATTCTGCTTCTGAAGTTGCTTCCTAAGCCCTAAAGAATGAATATAGTAAAGAACTTTAGTGACGACACTGCTAGACAAAGGAGGAACCAGGAAGGTGAGAGTAACCAGGAAGGTGAGAGTAACCAACCAGGAAGGTGAGAGTAACCAGGAAGGTGAGAGTAACCAGGAAGGTGAGAGTCGCAGTATTTGCTCTATCTTCATAAAGGGAACAAAACACAAATCTGTATTTACATTACTTCTCGCTGGATCTTGTATGCCAGAAACTCTGAGTTGGGCCATAAGCCAAAGAAAAGATTATTCAAGGAAGAGTATCTTTGTAATTATGCTGTACAACATAGTACTAAAAATTACCAATTTAAAACAAAAGGCCTTAATTGTTTAAAAGTCGTGATGGGCCAGTAATTCTGACACACCCGAGTGGGAGGGCTGTAGGTCAGGCTCTCTTAACAAGGCTACAGTCACTTTCTTGGCTAGACATGGAGTCATCTTAAGGTTGGTTTTGGCTTGGGTCGGGGATGCACAAGAAGTCTCACATAGCTGTTAGATGGAGTCTTCTTGACATGTAAGCCTTTCCGTTGTACTACCTGAACATCTCTATAGCATGTCAGTTGCCTTTCACAGAATATGTGGTCTAAGATCCATCGACAGACAAATGCTGTTATGCATTTTATGAGTTGCTGTGGCAAGTCAGATCCCATCACTAAACCACAGTCTATCTAGAAAACACCTAATACTCTGAGGGAAAACTACATACTCTGTTTTAAGAGGAGGAAGGCAAAAGAAAATTCACCAGCATATAAAAACCACCATAGCTGAGTTAGACACCAAAAAGGTTCTGTTTAATAATCAAAATCACCATGTGCCAAACATTCATGAAACAGAAAATAAATTTTAAATCAATGATTTCATTAAAATGCATTGACTTCCTAGTGACAGGCATGGGAGAAGAGCCCTAGATATATAGATTTCACACTTCTGCTT